>NW_017534897.1:447003-456971 GCF_001853355.1 Bactrocera latifrons
GTTAAAGTTAAAGTTAAAGTTAAAGTTAAAGTTAAAGTTAAAGTTAAAGTTAAAGTTAAAGTTAAAGTTAAAGTTAAAGTTAAAGTTAAAGTTAATGTTAAAGTTAAAGTGGAATTAGCACATAAAAGGGTATAAACTTAACTTTTTCTTAATACTGATCGGGCAGTTGATATGGCAGATATGTGAGAATCCGAACAATCTTTGGAGATTTCAACATTATGTTTTTGTGAATATATTTTAGCAAATGAAAAAGGTTTTCATACAAAAGCTCGTTTTTGATCATTCTGTTTGTATCGCTAACATGCACTATAGTTATCCGATATCGGCGGTACCGACAAATGCGCAGCTTCTTTGACAAAAACGGACGTGTGCAATATTTCAGATCGATATCTCAAAAACTGAGAAACGAGATTGCGTATATACAGATGAACATGACTAGATGTCCATTTGTTGTTAGCTCGCATACTTATATATATGTACCTTATAGGATATTCGAAGTTTTTTTTTTTTTTGTTTTTTGATGTTAAAAAAATTTTCATAAATTAATACACTGTGTTGAAGGTGTAAAAGTTATGTTGTGTTTGGACATGAAAAGATAAATTAACCTTAAAGTTTGGAAACAAACATTTTGTTCTGTAAAAGATAAAAAATAAAAAGCCAAAAATTAGCTTTTATTCACATAACTTTTGAGGTTATGAAAAAAAGTGTCAACAGAAAAGTTTTTTTTTTTTATGGCCCACAGCCTTGCCATAATCGTTTTCAAAAGGACTCATAGTTTTGCCGGAAATCGATAATAGTAATTTTTAACGATTGGAATTTAAACCAACCCCTTCAATTCCTCTTCTCGACATCAGATCGCTCTTAAATTATTATTTTTTAAATTTTTGTTAATTAATCTTTATTTTCGAATGGTTTTCAACTTACTGTGGTCTATTTTTGCTTTAAAAAAATATCGACCTAGACGCGGTTTTGACCAACTCGAAAGAAAAATATTTCCTTTTCCAACTCTCATTTTCAATTAAGTGTTGTCTTTTTATGTATGATATTGAAAGTTGTTGTATTCTTCTCTTTAAATGTAAGAGTTTAAGGAAAAACAAACAACAAAGAAATTATTCATTTAAATTTCAACTCAATTAAGCTCAGCAGCAAATTGGCAAATATCAACAACTAGCAGGCATAAAATTCTCAATTTTCAGTTGTTGTTTTTATTATTGGGCACATTGACACGCTGGTCATAAAAGCTCTTTGAGCTGACGTTATGATGTTCTTGTGCCTTTGTTGTCCTTACAGTAGCTCATGGCCAGCGGCAGCAACAGCTGCAGTAATGTTGATGGGGCAGAAGCCGAAAGTGTCGAGCAGGAAGAGGATTCAGCGGGAGGCGGTGTGGGTAATGGGAAATTTGCCTGCAGCTTATTTCAGTGTGACCGAACATCAATAACACTATTATTGTAAAATTATTATTATTATTATTATTGCAGTAATGCTTGCTTATAACAACAGCCATTGTATTGTTGCGGCAGCTTGTGGGCCGTTGCAGTTGCAACACACATGCAAAGTTTCAACTTTATAATTAACTAGTTGCTGTTCTTTAGATCAACATTTGCTATTAATATTAAGCCACTGCCAGGGACTGCTGGATAATTTAATCAGTTGGAGAATGAGTTTTTAGTATTTCGACTATTCTTACACATACATATACATGCAGTGTGGAGAGAACCTTTGACAGAAAATGGGTGATTTCGAATATGCAGAAGACTGAATGGTTATCTTATTTGAAGRCCGAAATAGCAACTGTTGGCACGAGTTATTCTGCTTTGGATTTCGAAGCTGATGCTCTTGTTGGAGTTAATGCTGGTTCCAAGATATGTAGACGAAATTAGCTACGACTATCTTCTCTGTCCCTATATAGAAAATACAAGTTCTAAACCACTGGAACTTCTTGTAACAGACTCTCGTTTTCCTATTTTTCTTCGGCCACCGTCAGCAACACAAGCTGACGAATTAAATTCGACTTCACTCAATCTTTTCGAGCACAGTCATTATGAATTGATTTTCTTCCCGCCGAAAAAAATTTTAACTCCTCCACTCAGTCGGGTTGGCTTTGACAAATCAAGCACTGACTGCGTGAAAACTTTTCAACAACTTTCATTAAACTATTTTTTCTTTAGCTGGCAAATAGCCAAAGACAGAAAGTTTGTCATGCCACGCTGATGCCAAAATAATTAACTTACACGCGATACTCTCTCACCCTTTGCAGCTCACAAATTCAGACGCAACTTCGGTAACACTGAAGGGTGTCAACCGCGAACTAACCGGCAACTACCAGTGCGAAGTGTCCGAAGATGAGCCGCTCTTTCACACTGACATACGCGCCGCACACATGCAGGTCATCGAACTGCCCAAGGATGAGCCAGCTATGCAGGTGGACAAGAAGGTCATCACCATGAATGACAACTTCAAGGCTGTCTGCACGGTTGGGATGTCATATCCGCCAGCCAACATAACATGGTACATCAACGGACGCAAGGTGAGTTGACAGTTACGAATGTAGACTAAGTTTTTAAAATTTTTAGAAATTTAATTAAATTTTTTTAAAATTACAAAATATTCCTCAACTAAATATATAATATACATCTCTTTTAACCCGGCTCTATCTCTTCCGACACATGACAGATTTACAAAACACCCTTTCAACGCATCAACCACGTCGCCTTCGAAGGTACCTCCACATATTCCTCGCTAGAAATCTCCCCACATAGCCAAGTGCTGCAAGGTTTCTTCCAGACGGTGCCCAAATACCAGACGACAAGTATACTGCTGCTATGCGAGGTCTCCATACTGCATGTCTTCCATAAGAACGTGCAACAACGCCTGCTGCTGAGCATAACACCGCCCACCACCATCTCGCCCAACCTGCTCGGCCTCGAGGGTTCGAAACGCATCAACGGCGATCCAGACAACTCGGCGCTCACAGGCGGCGTCGCCAGTAGCCACAACAGCAGGCGACGAATAGGAGGCGTGTTCGCGATCGTCGGCATGGCGTTCGTTGCACTGTTGGCGGTGGGCGTGTGTCATGGCGCTACAATGGGCGTACTTACCGATGATACAAAGCCACCGCTTGCAACTCGGTCCACTGTGGCAGCGGCTTCGTCGAAGCGCCAGGCGGTAGTACTTGCGACGTCCGCGTCATTGGCGCCAAGCGTGGCAGCAGCGCAGAAAGCTGTGGCTCAGCTGTGACCTCAAGGCAGCGTATATATTGGTGGTTACAAGCTCAGTGATGGCAGGCAAATTGCAACAACTACAAAGTAAATAAATAACGGTAGTCGTTTTGTGAATGCAAAAACAACAACAACAAACAAAACGCAGAAACGGCAGCGGCGGCGGCAGCAGCAGGCGTTATGGAGGCTAACACGGCATGCAAACTATAACAGTAGAGAAATGTTAATTTAATGCAAAAACAACAACATAACAACAAAAACCAAATCAAAATGGCAAATAATGGAAATTGATTTTGCACACAAAATTTAATTGTGAAAAACACCACAAAATAAAAAGGAGAAAATTGGAAAAAATTAAATCTAATATTAAGCATAATACAAATAGCGGTAAATGAAGCAGAGCAACAAAAAATTATGCAAATATGTCTGGTATAAATGATAATAAATAAAAAGGCGTAAAGTAAATACTGAGAAATAATTATAATGAAATTAATTTATATATTTGTTGACGGCAATAAAGATAAAGCACTACAACAACAACAAGAACAACGCAAAGTAGTGCGCATGCAGCATATGCCCGAAGAAAAGCCATAATAAATAACAGCAAACAAATAAACAAATAAATATAAATTGAAAATAATTAAATGTAAATTAAGTTTTTAAGCAACAAAAATAAAAACTACAAAAAAATGTATGTTAAATAGCAAAACAAACGCGTTACAAATGAAAAATCAAAAAAAAAAATAATTCTTTAAATGTGTTAGTGGGTAAGTCTTGGCATAAATGGCGCGCAGCAGCATCTTAGCTGATTACAGTTGTTGCAATTACACAAAGGCGCCATCCACGCTTTCTGTGTGTAAGCGTAATTTATGGAGTATTGAAATCAAAACTTTCAAGCAAATATTTATTGTAGTTGTAAGGCTTGTAAAAGGCGCTTATTTACACAGCAAATTGAAAAAGTTGGTGGGCGACATGAAGGAAAAAAAAAAAAAAAAAATTAATTTGAGTCAAAATTATATTCCGCAAGTACTTGTTTGTTTGTATTTATTTTAATTTTAGTGTTTATTTTGGCTTCGTTACTTTTTCTATTTTCTATAAATACTTTGGTAATTACCCCAATAGATTTGTTAGACATGCATTCAGTGATTGTAGCGCTGCATTTAGCAATAATGAATGCCAATGTCGTAAAGATATATTGTAAAATGACAAAGTTTTCCTTATTAAAACTTGATTCCGATCGTTCAGTAATTATGAAAGCTATTCGATCTAAACAATTTCCTTGCAGTTTGTAAGATTGCTGCAGGAAATAGCCCATGTAAATTTTTTTGAAGATGTCTCGTCAAATGAAAAGCTTTCCATAAAAGCACTTTATTCCAATCATACTGTTTGTGTGACTTCTATATATTACAGCTTCTTTAGAAAAAAAGGTTATTTGCCCGTTGGTCGTAATACACTTGTGCCAACGATGTTTTCGAACCGCGAAGCAGTTGTTAAGATAATTTTCCGGAACATTCCACAATGCATATAGCGGTTCACGTTCAATGCCTTCAATTGACTCAAAACGAAGTCACGAGGAGCGTTCATTAGAGTTTGCTAAATAGCCAGAAGTCACGCGGAGCTGGTTTTAACTGTTCATTTTAATATTCCAACGATGCCAGTAAGATCTCTGACTGTTAGTCGTTGATTCTCTAGCACCACTTCCATTATTTATTGACGTGTTGATCATGGGTTGATGTTGTTGGCCGTCTTGGACCGGGTTCGTCGTCGACGCATTCGCAACCCTCTATGAATAATTTTTACCCATCAAAAATACTTTTTCGCGAAGTCTTACTATTTTCTGCTTTTAAACCAGCTTCGAATTTAATACACAGCTTTTTTTTTTTTTTTACTAAGGCTCTTCCATTAGTTTGCCCATTCATTGCGCAAAATAAAGATTTTTAATGCAGTACTTCTTGAAGCATAACAGTGGAGCATAAGGCGGAATATATGGGTAACTTTACAAAGCAAAGCTTTAAACATTGAAACCATTCATATGTCAGAGATAACGTGCCGAATGTTATCTATCAAGGCTTCAATCGTCACGAGTTTATACCCAAAAACAAGCGACTTCAAATAACTCCACAAAACATAGGTGATAACCTATGCGATCTTAGAGGCTACGGTCACCATAAATTTCCGTTAATGAATTGATTGTGTTTTTGGCTGGATGGCATTTTCCGAAAAGTTTCCCATTAACAATAACAATGTTATGTATCACACATACATACCGAGTGTTTCGTTAAAACCTCTACGATGTAAATGTATTACTTTTCCAATTGATGGCATTGGTAATCAGTATCTTGCATTGTTTAAATGTTATAGGGCATTGGAAATATACGACTCTGTAATAAGAAAGTTCTCAGACAGGTTTTTGAGCGTCTGAGCGTCTAATTCGTTCCGGTTTCAGCATTTGCCAAAGATAGACACTAACAAAATGAAAAATTGTGCAGTTTACCTTTGATGAAGGATTAGACAGAAGCTTGGGGGCTGAAAATGTAAGCCTATAGGCCGACCGTCATGTATGCCCTGTTTCGATTGTCTTGGAATTAAAAATTGTACAAAAAGCTGTAAAAAAGGAGGAGCGGTATATAAGCGCCACATGGATCAGAGTTACTGTTGAAAAGCAACAAGATTGATCCATTTCAGAAGTCGATAGTTACTGGTTATGCAATATGGTTCACTCAACTAATGTCAAACAGAATCCGTATCTATGAAATTATCTTCAAAAGATAATTTTACGTTATTAAACGGTGCATATTTGATCTTAATAAGATCTCTAAATTAAAAATTCCAATTGAAAACTTAAATTTAATGCAAAAATAATGGGTTATTTTTATTAGATCTTACAAGGGGTGATCCATTTCGAGATTCTCTACTTTTTAAAAATCATTCGCAGGAACATTCTTTGGCATTTACTTTTTGATTATCATCCTTCAAAGAACATTTTATTCTTGCTCGAAAAAACTAGTTTCAATATTAATTTCTGTAACGATATATGACTAGATTCTGCCAATTTTTAATGTAACATGAATGCACAATAATTTGGTACTGTAAGCAAAAGTTCTTTAAACACCTCCACATTTAACTCAACCATATTTTTTTTAGTTAATAGATTTCATATTTTGTTTAATATCGCAGTTAAAATATAGAAAAGTTCTTAAAAGGAATATGATTTTAAAGTCAATAGCGCCGAACCAAATAAATCTTGCAAGCAATTAAACAAGTCAACTACATTTAAAACGAAATGACTTCAAAGAAAAACCTACATACAGTTACATTCATACAAGCATACTATATCTCCGAATAAATCAAATTTATACGAAATGACTTTAGAATGACTCATATGTGACTAACTTAAATCAAAATTAAACAAAAAAACATAAAAAAGAAACAAAAAATCAAAACATTTTTCATGCCAAAATAAGCTAAGCAACAAGAACACTCACACTATATATGAGAGCATATAACATAAATTACAATGTGACTAAACCAATATTAATTTTACGCTCTATTTTGGACATGTAAATACATAAACAAAGCCCATATAAATAAACACACACACATACACATGAACTGTTTGTAACGCATTAAATATACATTGAACATAATACAAGTAAATACATAAGCTTAGTTCACACATACGCATAGAGAGTATGTGTATGTATTATATAAGTATAATGTATACAATTGGTTCACTATTACATAAGTGGGTAAAAGAAAAAAAAAATAACTGTAAATTGTATGCGCAATAACCGAAAAGCTGCGACCAAAACAGTAAGCATATTTAATAGTAAAAACAATAACAACACATACTATTTTTAATAAAATATGATATAGAAGAATAATCGCTTAGCCAAATTTTGTACTAATTTAATTAGCCTTTTAACCTTTGTACATATGTAATCAAAATAGACGACCCCAAATTGTTTGGTTTTTGTTATATAAATCTATAGTGTTGTTTTTTGTGCTCGTTTACAATTTTGTTTAGTATTCACTAATATGTGATAAATTAACTAATATACTTTTAATTAATTTAGTGCTTTTTAAACTAATTTCATATAAATAAATGAAAGTACTTGGTAGGCTGTTGAAAAGTGGTTAGTGCAACCACTGGATAAAAGAGCGATGTAAATGCGACAAATAAACCTGAAAATTAAATAATTTTAATCTATTTATTTTGAAGTTTTATTTGTTTTTTTTTTTTTTTATAGAAATTATTATTAATGTTTATTTGTTAGTTTTACAGTTTCTCTCCAGGGAATTATTTTCTTTTTTTCGAGTCAAGAATTTTTTGAACCAAATCTTGACAATCTTTTCGTAACTTCATTAGCACGTTTACTAATCGAAAGGTCACAAAATAATAAGTTATTTAAACAAGAACGGGCTTCGCTATTCTGCCGCTCTTCGCAAAACATGATTATTTTTAGTCAAATTGACTAACAAATCACGTCCAGGATTAAGGTGGTATTCTAGTATAGAGAATGGAAAATTTCTTTTTTTATAATTTCGTAGTTTAGATATTAAAAAATATCTCCCTAAAAAGACTTCTCAAAATTCTCATATTTCCAATGTTATAGCCGTTTTAGTATCATGGCAGTTTAGTCTTGAGAGTAGTTTGAATATCGAATGCCGATTTCGCGCTGAGTCGTGCTTATAATAGTGACCGAGTAGCCAAAGCGCTGTAATGAATACTGAGCTAAAAAGTCACATGAAAGTATTTACTAATTTAGAGGTCATGGAAATATATTTGATTGATGAAATCCAATGATATCAAAAATAATGGTCCCTTGTACATATATATTAGAAATTATCCATGTTTTGTCTAAAGAAACGGAGTTAAGTGACAGGAGACATATGAAAACCTTCCTTCCTTTCTTGCATTATTTTGCTAGTTTTAACAGCTAGAAAAGTATACCAAAAAATTTACCTTCACTGACAAATTCTACACGATTTCCTGTAATTGTTTCAGGGTCGAAATGGTTTTTTACCATAAATTTCATTTTTATTATAATACTTCTCAAGTAAAATTTTCTGTTCACATCAAAAATAGCATTAAGCTCGTTTAGGTACTTGGTCAGAGAGAGAGAGAGAGAGAAAGAGAGAGAGAGAGCACTTTTGCACCGCTCTTATTGGAATCTCCATTGGCTCTTGCGGTCTAGCACTGTACTAATGAATTAGCTCTGTAGGTGCTGTTCAACGACTGGTTCCTATGTGACTCTGCGATCCTACTACTTACCCTTAGCAAAGCTTTCTTTCTGCACCGGATATTTTCCTAGTATTAATGCGCTAAAAATCTTTTTGGACGCAAGTTGCCAAGGTTGTTTGGAGAAGCGTTGGTTGGAAACATTCAGACATTTCATTATCGAGTCTTCCCGATTCTAAAGATGGAAAATGTCAGGCGACCTCGGAGGCATAGATGAAAGTGGCGTTAACCGTTTCAACATATTTGTGATACGCTCCGAGCGATATGTCGTTTTGATAGGGTCTTAATAGTTTGTTTTATAAAACAGTTTTAAGTAACACGATCTAAACTGTCTAAGTGAGATCCTATATAACCTCACATAAAAATCGACTTTTGGTGGCATAATTTAAATTTTCAATGGTTTGTACTTATGTACGAGTGCTAAAAGCTTTCGTAACGTGGCGCTGTTCGACAAGTTTTGTCTTTGTCTAATGAATTTCGTAATGAACATTCGCGTTAGTTTATTTATTTTTAAGTAAATTTTAATTTTTATATTAGTTATTGTTAGCTTTGATTTGCCGAAGAATATAAATATAATATAAAAAAATACTGAAAACATTAAGCAACTTGTACTATATATACATATAAATAAATAAATCTGTAGTATAAATGAATAACTTATGTATATAAAACTCTCGACACTCATACATGCATGCATATACATTTATTCTTAAAGGAGCTTTCACATCGTGAAAAGTAAACTTGACCCATGATTGCAGCTCAATTCAAATGGATTAAAATAATTCACAGCAAATTTGAGGAAGAATGATGAAATTGTTAAAGAATTGAAATGAAAGTAAATAGGATAAATGGTAAAAACAATTATTTTGTAAAAAAATAACATATTTTTTGTTGCATATACATACATATGTAGCTGAATGTCGGAGAAGCGCTTTGAAAGTCCAACAAAACTAAAACTGCAAATACTAAACGAGGCGAAGGCGAAAACAGAAACGGAATTACAAATAGAAACTAAAATTCATAGAAACAATAAGAACAAATTATGAAAAATCAAAATTCAAGTTAATTAAATCAAAAACACAGCAGAAGCTGGCGACAACAAAAGCAAAGAAATTTTAGTTGAATTAATGTTGAAAGATTAGTAATGTAAAAAAAAGAATAACAGAAAAGAAAAATATTATTGAAAAATACTAATAGAGCTGATGTCAATAAAAGTAAAAATAACCAAAGTAATTGTTAAGTTGCAAAATGTATAGAAATATCTAAAAGCTCTAAGGGCTAAAACAAAACTAAAAAAGATTAAAAAAACCAAAAAACTAGGCTAAATGAAAATAAAAACAATAAAACTAAAATAAATTAGCATAAAAAATGTAATTTATTAAGAAACTAAATAACAACCAAATAAAATTAAGCGTAACACAACAACAAAAATAATATAGTAACTAAGAAGGTGTACTGTAGCAATTACCAAAAAAAAAAATTTAATTAAAAAAAAAATAAAAACAAAA
>NW_017534897.1:457202-467412 GCF_001853355.1 Bactrocera latifrons
AAACACTTTTCAAAATAACAGAATAAAATTACAGCATTAAAGGTATAAAAAACAGCAAAAAAAAATATACAAGAATTCAGAATTCGCAGATTAAGTACAGTGAGCTCCCCTTGAGTTGACCAAATTTACACCTAAAGTTGTCCACAAATACATAGTATATATATATAATACAAATGTTAATTCACGTAAAATAAATAGGTAAGCAAAGCAAAAGTACCGTTAAGCAAGTGAATTCGGTAATAAGTGGAAAGCAACAGTTTAAGTAAGACAAAATGATGATTTAAGTAAAGGCATATTAATAAAAAATAAAATAAATAAAGTAACATACGAATATGAAACACGGAATTTTATATTTGAGACAAACTTTTTTAAGGTAAGTGGTACTTTTTTTCTGCTTATAATGTCAATATAATTAGGATTAGAGCACTTCCTCCAGCAATACAGCTGTTAGCTATTCTCTGCTTCGAGGGGAAGAAAGGTACACGAAACTGTTAGGCTCAACCAAAAAAGTCGTATGAGTTCAAAAGACTTGGATGATTTCTTCCACATTTCTATTTTGCAGTCTTATATTTAATGGGTCTGCAAATTTAATGGGAAATGTTAACTAGTATTCGAAAGAAAAATCTTTGGCATTTATTTTCTGAAGACTATCTTGGATGGTTCGCGGGATGTCTTGCTCCAAAGTCTGAATCGATGCGGAATTGTCCACATTGACCTTAAAATTTACAAATCCCCACGGGAGAAAGTTTAACGGCGCGATATCACACGATCTTGATGACCAATCGGCCCGAAACATGAAATTATCTGCTCTATCTGCTCATCGAAGTTTCCTATCACTAAATCCTTTGGTTGATGCGTTGAGATTCACGAGCTTCACTTCCAGGCATCAAATAGTCGGTTCTCATGACAATTACGTTCTCACTGCCATCATTTTTGAAGAAGTTTGGACCTACGATTCCACCGGCCTACAAATTACACCAAACCGTTGTTTTTTCTGGATAACATGACAGTTCTTGAATCTTTTCAGGTTGCTTTTTAGCAATTTTATTTACTTACCAGCCAGCCTTATGGCTGTACAAAACTTGGCTCGAAAATCCGATGTTTTGTTCTTAAACTTTTTAAGATCTCATAGAGCGAAGCGATGTCGCTTGGACAAGTCTAACAGCTTTAGTATTTTTTGGATTTCATACGCTTTTAATTTAAGATCTCAATGTAAAATGCGCCAAGTCATTCCATATATCAGTCCCAGTTGTTGCTCGAAATTTACTCTCCACGGTCCTCGTGTACACTCTTTGCTTCGGCTGCTATGTTTTCTTCACTGCTTGGTAGACGTGGTCTATTGAGTGACAGTGGATGAGAACGTGTCTAGATATTTTCACCTCATCTTCCTCATTGCAACTTTGATAAGTTGCGTCCTCCAAAATCTTTAGCCTCACCGTAGGGATGCCAATGAGCCAGTGTCTAATTAGAATTTCTATCATTTGTGCCGATGTGACTTAAATAGTAACCCAACAACTCTTGCTGAGTTATCGCGAATCCCATGGATCAAGCGTGCCTATACACGAAGAGGGTTATCCTGTATTCTCGTTTACGTCATGATAGAATTTTGGTATGGAAAAGATCATCGGTCTTACAATTTCCAAAGATTCCGTTGTGTCAAGACAAGCCGGACAAGTTTAAAATGGGTGTAGAATGCTCTTGGGACGAAATGCTTTGAGCTCTGTTCATGAGCATATGTAAAATATGGTATTGAATTCAATTTCTTGAACTGTAAAAGTTAATATTATGTATATAGATACACTTGTAATTATTTTTATTAAATGTTAAAATCGTTTATTTAGCTAAAAGTAGCTCGAAACTAAGGAACACATGCACATATCTGAAGTGACTGCAAAACGATAAAAAAGGTATATAAACATAATAATAAACGTGGGCTTAGACCACATTTGCGGCCTCTTCCTTGTGATAGATGACCACTGGTTCGAAGTGGAAGTTATCCACATCGAAGTAGTAACCGTGTTTGACGGGACGGTTGAAGGGGAAACCGAAGGGTAATGAGTCCACCCAGCGAGCGCCAGAACCAATACCGCACGAGATGATGGGATCGTAGCCGGTGTGCTGTTTGATGGCTGGTTCATGGTATGGGTACACCATGAAGAACATTTGGTATGGCATACCACCCTTCTTTCCAATTGGCAGCATCAGACGTTGTGGCACACCACAGTGAGCCTCCTTCTGGTTCAAACCGAACTTGTAGTCCGAGTTGGTGGCATCCATAACCTTCTTGTAGAGTTCCAAGTAGGGAGTTCTATCCTCCACCCACCAGGAGAAGTCGTCAGAGTTGCGCGTGATTACATTGACACCCTCCACTAAGTTAACGACAAAGTGTTCCAATTCGAAGAAATTCATGTAGTTGCTCTCAATGAAATGATATCTGTCTTCCTCTTGTCCGGGTCCGATGTAGACCTTAACGATGGCCTTTTGCGCCTTATCAGATGTCACATCCAATTGGAATTGGAATGGTTTGTGATTCAAACGGTATTGACGTGCCTTAACCACGAAGCTTTGACCATCATGTTGCGAATTACGTCCAAAGTTCACCAGAGGATCAGCGCTATCCTCAGCTGGTATTTCAACATTGACAGCGTTACTGATATCGGAGTCGAAGTATTCAAAGTAGGTGGTCAAATGATCGGGCATTTGTACTTTGTTAATCTTGACACCCTCGAAATTGTAGTCCTTGACGGTGTATTCGGGGAAGACCTCAACCAAATGCCAATAGAAGTGAATTATGTCTTTAATGATTTGGAAGTTGAGTGGATCACGCAATGCGGTTTCGTAGTGCATGAAGGTGTTTGGCAAAGTCTCTTCGTATTTGCCATAGTCATTGCCATCATTGACGATCTGTTTGTAGTAATTGCTCAAACTGCTGTAACGTACTCTATCAATACTGTCCACATTGCCTTGCAAGATGTTGCCCAACTTGTTGACGGCCTCGATATCATCCTTGTGGTGATCGTGTATGTAGTCCATGATACGCTGGCTAACCAAGTTTACAAGACGTATGTACTCTAAATTGTAGTTGTGATAGAAGCTGTAGCCATTTTCGCGGTTAGGGAAGTTAACACCGGAATAGTAACGTAAACCGCTGTAGTAGCCATTGGGTATAGATTCGTACATATCGAATTCCTCAATGTCACCCAAATCGTGAGACAAGCGTTCCAAATAGTAACGAGCCAACAGCTGCCAGTGTGTGTAGATCCAGAACTCACCGCGACGATCCTTATTCAACTCCATACCCTCCACACCTTTAGTCCAGAATGGATAGTCCAAGTTGTAGTAGTAGTAGAAGGCGTTGAGACCAACATCCTCCAAGAAGTAGGCAAGCTCATGATCGCGATGCATGTTTGAGTACACATTACTGTAGTTCGACTTGATGGCAACATTATAGATATTATCCAACTTCTTAACATTGTGGAAGTTGTGCATTCTGTAGCGTTCAGCGGTCTCAATGGTCTCCACGTCAAAGAAGTGCCATGGCTGAATTTCGTATATGGCAGGATAGACAATACCTTGCATGTCGGCGCGATGCAGACCAGCAACAGTCAAAGCATAAACGAACAACTGCTTGTTCACGTTCAGACGTGCCCAGAAGACGGCATGTGCGAATGTGGTCCAATCCTTGGCGAAGTAGAACAAACGTGTCAAGCCAACGGCATATTCCACATGGCGCTCGTACATGATGCTGAAGACCTCATCATCATGCATTGGCTTGTGTTGCCATAGCTCGAAGAATGGCTCCAACAATTCGTGTTTATGATAGTCGGCAACATGTTCCCATGGTTTGTACTCATAGTAGCTGCTGTCGTACTTGGTCACCAGCACATCATCTTGGTAGACGTGTTGCAAGATTTCCAAAATGAACTTTTGCTTAATCAAAAAGTCCTTGTCAGCAGTTTTCGACTCAATATTCTTTGTTGAGACGGTGGCGAGCAGCGCCAAAGCCGCGAATGCAACCAAAGTGTACGACTTCATCTTGCGAAATCACATAGTTTGGCTGCGCACACAGGCTTTTTATACACAAATAACGGCATCAAGCTGCAGCCCGTGCCCAGCAAAAGTATCTTCGGTAAACAGCGGTTGGCAGGGGCGATGCGGCGACGTTGGCAACATATGCTTATCATCAATGCTAATAGCCTTGCAATCAGCCGGTAATACTGCTTTGCGCTAACCCAACGCTTAACCTCGAGTAGGCACAAAAAAGCAACAAAAAATTAATGAAAGTGCAGCGCAAATCGCCTACCATGTTGCTCGGGGCAGAAGATCGACTTGAAGCCGGCGCTCACCTTGAAGTCAGCCAAAGCAAACGAAAGCGACTCGGGTTTTGATCTAAGTCTAGCTCGCATTTGAATTGCATGGTAGATGTGAATGTGTTTGTGGGCTGTGAAAGTAACACAGATTATTGCAAGGTGTGCATCCGCTTATCGGACCTGCTGGACTAGCCGGCATATTGCGCAAACCCTGAGCGCTTATCACATTGTTGCTGAAACGAAAAAAAGTTAATTTCAGAATACTATCGTCAAGTGTGTTGGCACAGCACTCGAAAGTGCAAATATGTGTAACGATGATGCAAAATAGTTAAACTAAAATGGAAAAAATGCAATAAAAAATATTATAAATAATAGGAAAATGTGAAGTACATATACATACAAATACATACATACATATATATGCACAACTAGGTAGCAACAAAAAACCGTTTAAAAGTCGTGCAAAAAGGAAAACTGTGTCCAGCAATCACTTAATTGCCACCGAACTGTCAACACACACGCACACCGACGTAGTTGTTGTTACTAACAGTTGATGGAAATTTACAGTCATTTAATGGAAACTAACCAAATGTGCCAGTTCTACGCAGTAATTGACCCGAATGCGATTGCAATCGTGCACAACACGCACTGTGTGGCTTGTGGGATTGTGGGTGGTTGGGCAATATAACTGCACTGCGCTTGTATTGGCTACAGTTGCCGAGTGATTTTGCAATAATCAATAATTTTTTATTTTGTCGCTTTTCTGCTTTGCAAATGTACTTAATATTGTTATTGCTATTAAGTGCCTTATCGGCGCAAAACCCTTTCGCTTCGAATCGTAAACAAACAAGTTAAATTGAAACTATCAACTTAATAGCTGCAAATGAAAACAAAGCGCCCATATAATTGCTGACATACATTCTTTTTTTTTTTTTTTTTTTTGTTTTGTTTGTTGCCTACGTACGTAAGTACATTTGGAAATAGGCTGAAGTCCAAACTACCAAATTGGCTTTATCGCTGGCGCCGCTATCCACTTTTAGTATAAAATGTTTCGAAATTGAAGAGTTGTAATTTTTACAATTTCACTCTACAAACTGGCAAATTAAATGTTTTCAAACTCGAAAAATCATCACTTCTCTGATAGTTAGATCTGCTGAAAACGTGACATGAACGCTTCATCTGGTGCCCCTGAGCTGCAGCAGAAATATTATTAGCCGTAATTGATCAGAACCAAATATGTATTTAGTTTGTTAAAAAAAAGCGTCGGTATAGTCGAATAAACCTCCAATTCTTGGAAAATCTTCTAGTAAGTTGGAAAAAGTCCGAAACGAAAGATTAAATAACAGACATTGAGGTAAAAATAATTGACGGGCGATCTGAGGTCGATGTGCTAAGTTGGTAGAACTGCTTAAGGCGCTACGCCTCAGTAGAGTGCTGCGTTTTTTACAATGAATAAAATTTTCGAACAATCGTTGAAGATATGTCACGTAAATCCGTTCAAATGATTTTGGTGGATATTTTGGATATGAAACACTCTCTTTCTCTACTCACCTCGATAAAGCTGCATTGTTTTTAAAAACATTATAACTGCCGATGAGACATGGGTCTTTGAGTCTGAGATTAGAGCAAGTCAACAATCTTTAGAAAAAATGAGCTGAAACCAAAAAAAAAAAAAAAAAAAAACTACGCCAAGGCACCAAGGCACTGCCCAAAAACCACGGTGCTGCTCATGGTTTTTTGATATTCGTGGTTTAGAAGGTTACTAAGGAATTCCATTTCTATTCAATGAATACCATCGATTAATCACCTTATTGACCAGATTTTTCTCTGTGTATTTTTTTCTTGTACCTAAACTGAAATGGCCGCTCTGCTCAGTCCATCAAAGAGATAAAACAAAATTAGAATCTGAAGGCCATTCCAAAAAGTGCTTATACAAAGCGTTTCGAGGTTTGGAAAAATCGTTGGCTTGAGTATATTATGTATATCTGTTGGCTGTATAGGACTCAGATCGCCCGTAAATTATATTTTCTTAGTATTTGTTATTATAACCCTAGCTTGCGATGTTTTCCATTGTACTCCGATTTTTTATTTATTTTTTTTCAAAATTATCTATCCTGGTCTAAACGCCCGATTTAGCGGAACACAGTATCTCAAAATGTTACTTTCTTACAAGAAATCAAACATCGTTCATCGGACTTTACATCTGATTTCATCAAGCTCGAAAAAATCATAGAAATTGAAATTCTACAGTAACTTAAAATATTCATCTCGGCCAAAAAATAAAATTAATTGCGATTAACAATGTAACAGTAGATCGATGAACTTAATTTAATTTTTCGTCAAGGTACAGTTTTTATCAACCCCAAGACGAATTTCGTCAAGGCCTTCAAAATCAGTTCCTGTTCTAGAAACTACTAATGCTGTATGCAAACAAGACGCAGAATCCAGTACGATTGGCTCCAAAATCACTAAATTTTTGCAAAGGACAGCTTCGCGTGAAACAATGCTGATCAGCTACCATAATGTCGTGAAACATATTATTACTAACGATGAGTCCGGGATGTATGTATATTTACGATTCGGAAACAGACGATCAAGCAGCCAAATATCACGGCAAAGGTGAGCCAAAGCCAAGTCAAACCAGTTCAAAAAGTAAGGTTTTGTTGGCAGTTTCTTCGATTATCGAGGAGTGGTGCACCCCGAATTCCATCCGACCAAACTGTCAACATGAAATACTATTTGAGTGTTATGTGTCATTTGTGTTTAGCTATTCGTAATTGTGAACTTACAACTCTTGGTTTTTACACCACGATAATGCACGCACGCACACTGTTATGTCAAATTTTCAACCAATATCGCGACGTAACCATGAAGTAAACTCAAACCACCGCTCCGGGGAAATCGCTGTGAGTCAATTTAAGGTATTAAATCAGAATTACTACATGCATTGAATGCTTTTCCGGAAATTTACTTTAACAACTTTTTCGATGATTGGACAAAACGTTGGCTGAAGTGTTTTGGGCCCAAGGGGGAATATTTTGAAGGAAACGACATATATTGTCAAGAATAAATTGCGAATTTTTACATTTTAAATAAAGTCTTACCATGTTATGCTCATTGTATACAGTTTGTTACAAAATCACCTCTATTCTGTCTCCGCTTCGCAACTATGCCCTTTGGTCTATATGAAGGTAGGATCATGGTTACAAATGAAGAGGGCTTACTAGCACTTACTTCTCTATTGATATTTGCTTTCATATCCCAAGCAGTTTCATTATTTAAGGCTTTAAGACTTTTATCTATACTTAGCCTGAATACTTATTGGTCAGATAATGAAGAATCCATAAACTTTATTGGCTAAATCTGTTCAAGGCTTTTATGAAACACGGTCTCAATTATTACAATGTACTCAATGCTAATAAAACTAGAAGGAAGCAATTAGTAGGAACTATGTTCTATAACAAAAAATTGTTATTTTTATGCACTTGCAACATGTTGCTACATTGTATAATAGTTTTCTTCACTTAACGGTTGTATGTATCACCTAAAACTAAACGAGATAGATTTAGACTTATGTATATATAAATGATCAGGATGACGGGAGATGTTCATATCCGGGTGACTGTCTGTCTGTTCGTTCGTCCGTACGTCCGTCCATACGTCCGTCCGTCAGTGTAAGTTGTAACTTGAGTAAAAACTGTGATATCTTGATGAAACTTGGTATGCGGGTTCCTTACTAAAAACAAACAATTTTATCGAAAATATCATAGTGACTTAAATAGCTTTTGTTGTTTACAGTATATGTTTGTATATAAACTATGTAGCCTTGTAAGCAGGAAAGTTCACCTTTAGCAGAGATAAACGTAATATGTGTTGCTAAAATTTTTGAAAACTGAAGTTAATATACCCTTCACAGGTGCATTTCTTATAGTAACTATATATTTAAGTAAATCTATGGAAGCTGTATGCTATATGTAGTAATCCGATGTGAACAATTTCTTCATATATTGCCAACTTTTGTGAAGATGCGTTGCCAAATATGAAAGTTTTTCGTACAAGAACTTGATTCCGATCGTTCAGTTTGTATGGCAGCTATATGCATTGGTGGTCCGATATCAGCAATTCCGACAAATGAGCAGCTTCTTGAAGAGAAAATAGCGTTGCAAAATTTTAAAACGATATCTTAAAACCTGACGGACTAGTTCGTATACGCAGACAGACGGTCAGACGGACATGGCTAAATAGACTCAGCTCAACATACTGATCATTATATATACTTTCTAGGGTCTTCGATGCTTCCTTCTGGCTGTTACAAATTTCGTGGCAAACTTACCCTGTTCAGGGTATAAAAACTAGGATTTTTCTGTAGTAAATCAAAATACGAAAAATTATACTTTGAGGGCTTTGCAAACAATATCTTTTATTCAGCCTAGTTACTTATGAAGCATATCTTAAAAATATTTTATGCAAGTAGAGCGACTAAATTTTGAGAATTTTATTTTTCACAAAAAAAAAAAGGCAGGCTTCTTTTAAATCCTGAACAAGAAAGACTAACTCTCCGCTTCCGTTTTGAATTTATGTTAATTTCGAGCGTACTACGAATTTGCGAATTATAAAGATTCGAAATATATTTTGATGTTAAAAATCTTGCATTTTACATCATATAAGAGATAAGGCTTAAAAACGAATGTTTTTTGCTTTTTTTTGTAAGCTGACTTTAATCTTTATGGGCACGTTTCATTCATCGGCAACTTTTCAATGATTTCACCATAAGAGAACCGAAGTCTTTAGACAACATATATTTATAATGAGTTATTATTGTATATATGTATTATGAAGTAAAATGTATAGGGTGATTTTTAGAAAAAAAATATTTCAGTGATTTCTTAACCTCTAGTAAGCTTTAGAGCTTTCTACATAGTTTATGCTGATAAAGCAGCCGTTGGCAACCAACTTTCGGCAGCTTATTGATGGTTTAAAAGTGTTATTGCGGGAAAAGTGTTCAATTGGAACCACAGGGTGGTTTGAATAACATACAGTCGTCATAAATGTGAGCACTTAGAAATAACTTTTCAAATAAAATGAAAGTATAGGAAATTTTCTTAAATTTTCTTGTGGTTCAAAAACAAAATATGCATGCCTCCCAAAAAATACCCGCTACATATATCATATATATGTACATAATAGAATATATTACTAATTTAAGTCTTCGCGCAACTGCTGATAAGCGCAGAGTGCAAGCTGCGCAAACATATTTTTGATTTCAAGGTTGCTTGCAGTTATATAATCCAGATCTCAAGAACAATGCTCAAAGTAAAAAACTCTTTTGGAGTATAATTTCAAAAGTCCATTGAATTAGTTCAGATTGTTCGCTAAACCACAATCAACGTGACTGAAACTAGTAACTTTACTGGAAATCTCGCACCCGACTAAATTGAGGCATATCAACACTTATGTGCAAAATATTTATTTTAATCTCCATATATTAAAAAAAAAACGCCGGTTTAAAGGTCGGCATTTAATCATTTCGAAAACGCATAAATTGTTTGTTATGTGAGCGTTTCTTGGCGCTGGCGTGACAGCGTCTATCGAAACAAATCATCCGTAGGCAATTATGTTTTAAAATAAACAAATGTTATCAGTGTGAACATTGGACATACATACACATGTAGATATATGAGTGGCGCCGATTATGCTGTTGAGTTCAAAAAACTACTAATTGCTCGGACAAAAGTGCGTCTCATTAAAAAACTAATTGGTTTCAATTATTATTCATAATACTATTAACTAGTTGGTGGCAAAATGTTGCTTCATATGCGAAATGTATATGTGTACACAATAGTTGAAATTATTGAAATATGTAAATGTTTTTTTGTTTTTTTTTTTTTGTTATTATCGCC
>NW_017534897.1:467468-636632 GCF_001853355.1 Bactrocera latifrons
TTTTTTGTTTTAACAGAAAACATGGCAAGGAAAGTTTTTAAAGTTGGATCTAGAATAAAATCTAATCTAAAAAGAAACATTCTAAGCAACTAGAAAAAAACCCGTTCCTCAAAAAGTAAAGAACTTTTCCTAGATCAATAAAAACAGCGTTGCTATATCGATATCAGTGTGCTGAAAACCCTGAAGATGAGAACCCAAAGACTGAATTCCCTAAAAATTGTTAAATTCCTTTTAAAATGCTATTATTTTAATTATTTTCATAGCGAAGTGAGTTTTTTCTGCAAAAAACTGTGAAAACTACATCAACGAAAGCTCTGAAGATTATTTTCGATACCCACCCAAACAAATTCAAGTGAAGTGTAACACAATGCGTACGGTAGGCCATTGGAACATTAAAGTCTCTACTTGTAGCGCGTACTAGCCTTAAAATCGCTAACCGTGCATTCTCTGCTGGTTTAGGAATACCTAACTTGATTTTCAATAGCATCGAGTCGCTTTGAGAAAAGGTTAGTGTGGCTGCCAGGACACAGAATAATCGCAGACAACTGGCAAGAAAGGGCACTCTAGCTCCGCTATAAGTAGAATGGGAACGAGTCGGCGCTCCCTGTCCTCGTGTCTTCTACTACTAAGTACCTGGGCTTTGCAGGAACTTGGCCAGCATGGCAATAATCGGTTCACGCCCTCTTGGAAGATTCTTTTGGCCCAAAATTGATATCAAGAAAGGTAAGGCTAGCCTTTCCCAAGTTCTGGAGGTTCTGAGAGCACTGTCTTACTCGACACCAGGCAGAAATTAAATGCCTGGGACTTCACAAAGGACTAATACCCATGTGCGCTCTCTGGATCAGCCATGAAACCTAATACAACGTAATCAGGTTCGGCGGTACTGTGAATGTGGAATTATACTCGACCTTGTTACCGAACTCGGACTAAATTGGCAATGCGACCAGGAAAAAGAGTTCCATGAGGATCGACAGTTCCAACCGCGAAATCTATGTATTCAACGTTGCTTCAAAATTGGATCACGATCGGGTTTCTCCTGTAGCATCCAGACATTGACGTTAGTTTAACAGAAGGTGCTAAATGAGCTTCTGCTCTAACCGAACCAGCAAGCCCATTAACCTTCATCTGGGTACATAGTCACATAGAAATAGTTGGAAATGAAAAGACACACATGTTGGCTCGCTCGGGATAACCAGAAACACTATACTCTAGAGCTACTCTGCATCTTTCACTTCCTTCAAAGGTTGTTTGAAACAATGGACTCTAAAATAATAGATGTATACAACGGAGCTAATGAGGTACCTGGCGGTGAGTATTAAGTGCCAAAGATGAAGAACACCGAATTTCAAAACCGATATGAAACATAAAAGTCGGCTAAGACGAGACGAGGCTGCTGTCACAGGCTGGCACTGTGATCCTTCAAGCTCTGTTCAGTACAACGGAAGTGATTGCTGGACTGTAGTATTACTGCCAAATCAGCTCCATAGCATACGGATGCCGCAGTAACTGAAAACTCGTGTCAATGTCATAACAAATTATTTCGTAAAAAACTGTATTCTATATATTTTATGAAAAATCATCTTTATGGAATTTTCACCCGCCTGCTTTATGTATTATCTCCAACAATGTATTCGACTTCATAGTCCTCTTTTAAAGTCTTAAAGTTGTTGTCTCATTCGCTACGCTTGCCAAATAGTTCATCGAACATTAATGCCGAATGACTCATTTCCAAATTTCCCTGCAAGGATGTCATTTCAATGTATTTGCGCTGCTCAGCGGCAGCTGCTTTTCTGCTATCATTATAATGGCGCAAGAATAGCGAAATGGTTAAATCGTAAAAATTCGTTGCGACATAAAATGTAGGATTATTAAAATTTGCAAATGTAAACGCATACAGCCACGCGCATACACACTTACTTGCCTACATAAATCCTTGCAACATGGCCAAATTTATTACACGCTAATCTCTCGGTATGTATGTGTGTAAATATACTCGTATATGTTTATGTGTGTGGAAAACAAATTACAAAGTTATTGTTGTTGTCGTGGTTCCATTATTACAGGCTGCATTTCCAACGCTGTGTTGCCATTTGCCAAAAATGTCGCCATAAAAGCTTTGGAAAAAGCTGCTGAAATGAGAAACCCCGTTAAAAAATGCATATGAATATTGGCGGCAGGAATAAAAATTACAATTTGGCGAAATGCACTAAAATAGCATTTAACAATTACTACACCCGCTCTCCGCGCAAGTCATGCAATGACAAAGCGAGGTTCCAAAGCAGCAGAAGGCATATCTACAGGATTGCCATGCTTGCTGCCGCCCTTTGTTTCTTCAAAAGCCTCGAAATTTGGTTGGCGTCAGTAATGTTGGCGACGCATTCTCATTTGCAATTTATAAAACGCCCCCGCATACTTCTGTCATACTTTGTGCCTCCAACATCAATACAAATGTCAAGAATGTTGCCCGCAACAACAAAAAAAATAGTCCTCCTAACAAAATATCTCCCAAGAAGATATTTCTAAATTTCATCTTCAAAATGGAACATTATGTGCGCAATATTTCACATAGTATAGGGGCGTGGCAAACGCCCAGTACATTTGCAATATTATTTGTGCTGAATGGTATTGAGAAAACAAGCGGACAATGCAAGAAACTGGCGCAAAATTTTGAAGAAATTAAATGCAAACAAATTCTGGTTGCGGTTTCAGTAAATAGGAAGCAACTCTTATTTTTATAAGTTGAGCAGGGTATGTTTAATTTTACACGATTTTTTACCACCATAAAGAAAATATAAGAGAGCCTAAAAAGTATATGTATATAAATGTTTAGCCATGTCTATCAGTCCATCTGTCTGTCTCCTTATGGCATATGCAAACTAGTCCTAGCTTTTGAGATATCGATCGGAAATTTTGCACCCATCGTTTCCTCTCCATTAAGCAGCCCATTTTTCGAATTATATGGTAAAAAATGGTAGTTGGCTTTTTCTTAAAGAATTTACATTTGATAAGCTCTTATAAAATCCAAATTATTAAAAAAAATCTTATTACTATCATCATTACCTGAAAAATATATCTAGGAAGGTTGTTTGAAAATTGCAAGTTGATTTACCTTTACTGACTCCAAAAGCAGAGCTTCGAGAAAATTGTGTACCGAAGCCATTCATATCTCCGAAATCATAAAATCATCTGCATAACAAAGCAACAACAGAACCCATTTTCATCCAATTCGACTGTTCTGTTTAATTTTAGTATCCAGTAGTTCTTGTTGGTAAGCACATACATATACAAAAGAACAAATCCTAAAATTGGAAATCCGAAAGTGCCCCTTAAGGGCACCTATTATACTCGTACATTGGTATTCATTCTTCTACATCTTTATCAAGTTTACCGAGTTTACAACTGTGCTCTAGTCGCTTTTAACTGTTTGGTACCAGTTGAAGATTCCAAGTGATGATATATTCTTCTCCATCTGGTCTTTCTTGCGGAGTGTAGGTCTTCCTCTGCTTCCCCCGGCCTGGCGCGCACTTCGTAATAGGATTTACTCGATTAAAAAAACAAATTATCGAACCAATCGTTACAAATCTTTAAGAACATTCAAAATAGGCTCCTTCTGCGTCGATGCGCGTCCCAGTACGATTTCCAAGGACAGAAGGCATTCTCCGGAATAGTCTTGGGAGCCGAGGTGCATGCTGCCTAGATGCTTGTCAATATGCTTGCCTTTCATCGGCTTTTTCAGGCAAGGAAATAAAAAAAGTCCGGGAGCCACATCTGGGCTGTAGAGCGGCTGTGGAAGCATTGGGATACCGGTCTTGTCGTGGTGTAGTTTTCAACCCGCTGCGATGTCTTGTCGGACCCGATTGATCTTTCTTTGTGTCTCTTGAAGATTTCCACGTAAAACTTGGTGCTGACGGTTGTCCAGGAGGAACAAATAAATGTTGGACGATGCCTTTGATGCCAAAAAAGACAATGAGCATCGGCGTGTGGCCATGATCCATGACGTCATCATCATCATCAAAGGGTTCTATCGCAGATTTACCTAGTTTCATACATAATTTAATCGCGTGCCTTTGCGCTAGCCACTGACAGAAACACGTCGCGCGAAAATATTTGTTCTGGTTCTCCAGGTGCTCGGGACAACCAGCCGCTCGTTCGTTAGCTAGGAACGCTCTCTACCAAAATCAGTCGGTGCGGGCACGCTCTGAAGTACAGTCGCGATGAAAGAAAATCAGTCCTATCGCTTTCCAGACCATCCCTGTACTCAACTTATTATCAATACTCTTGTTCTGCAAACAATTCGAATTTATCTGTTGTGACTATGATTTCTAGTAGAAAATATGGTTCACTAAATGTGTGTTAGCGGAGCATATGAACCTTTGGAAGTTTAAAATTGCTTTGTTATGGTAAAAAAAAAAATTGGTTTCCTATAACTTCAAGTGGGGAGCCAATTTACTCCTACACATTCAATGAATAAGAGCTAGTACCTTGAGTTATATTAAAAACAAATTATTAAATTTTATTACTTAGCAAAGTAATGTGTCCTTGACTTCTTTCAAATTGAGTATGTTCCACAAGTACCAATTTTGTTTGCATTTACTCAACTTCAATTACCTAAATCTACTCAATGCCTTTTCAATTCTTCCTCACAACCACAATTAATTACTTCGTCCACTCATTCACTCAGCACTCTTCGTGAAGTGTTCGCATTTTTACCTATTCCTTTATTCATTTTCACTCACTCGTGCATCTTGCCCGATGCTACTACGCGCGACCTAGGCATATTGTAGAACGCCAAGGCGGCGATGGCGGCGTCGAACGGTGGGACGTGTAATCCATTAAACAATCAACAATGCGCCGAGAGAAAATATTCGTTTAACTTCAAGTGACTTGGTAACTTGATTATTAACAGGCAGATTAAAAACTTTTAATCTGAGCGCAGCAAATTGTTGTTAAAAGGATTTCACAAAAACAACAACCACAGCAACAGCAGCGCAAGTAAAAACAATATGCGATTACAGACGGCGAATGCGGCAGCAACGGGCGTTTGGGGGGCGGCGTCGGCGACGGAGGCGCTGATTTCAAGGCAAGGAAATTGAATAGCTGAACGCGTGGAATGAGAGGAAAAGAAATTAAGCAAGGAACCTAGAAAAGCTACGCCTTCTCGTTACTTGTTACAGCTACAACAACATGTGTTGCAAGAAGACACAGTTTGCCGCGGTGTAGCTCGCAGTGTTTGCCGTAATCGCCGAAGTTTATTGGCTCAGTAATGCGCCGTTACAAGGAAGGTGCTGTTGGTGTTGTTGTTATTGCTGTTGTTTTTATTTCTTATATATACTTGCTGCTTTTGTTGCTATGACCTGCTGTGCTGCAACACTGTTAACGCCGTAAAACAATTAAACACAGTGCCAACAACAAACGTCCAACAACAGCTTGGCTTGAAAGTACAAAGGCAAATGCTGCTGCGAATGGTGGGCAAAGAAAATGACACAAACGAAAATGCTAAGAATGTGTGCGCGCCACACATATTAGCTGCCACCGAAATACACACATTCACAAAGTGAAGTGATTTCAAACACAAATATATACATCCGTACACACATCCAATAAATATTGGCGAAAACAACAATTAAGCTAGTTATTAAGCACAGAGGAGACAATAAAACAGTTAACGGCACAGCAAATTAGCAACAACAAGTGCCGGCGGCTTAATAAGGCTCCTTGCACTGTTGTTGTTGTATTTGTTTATTCCCGTCTTGTAATCCGCGATTGTAAGCAGATTTCATCTTAATACAACGCAAAATTAACAAATTGCAAATTGCCTTGGGCAAAGGGCACACAGCAGCAGAAGCAACAATAACAATAACAGTCAAGTAACTATAACTAAAACAACAAGGAAATGCGGCAAGTATGTTTTGAACGGTACATAGAATATAGAAATACTAGCGTTCATATACATAAAGCTTGAAGGAAGCAATTTGTACGAACCATGTTCTACAACAACATTTGTTTTTTATATACTCTGCCAACATGTTGCCACAGATAGTTTTGTTCACTTAACGGTTGTATGTATCACCTAAACCTAATCGAGATACATAGATATAGGTTATATACACATAAATGATCAGGACGGCGAGAAAAGTTGAAATTGGATTGACTGTCTGTCTGTCCCGTCCGTGCAAGCTGTAACTTGAGTAAAAATTTAGGTATATTGATTAGACTTGGTATGCGCGTCCCTTGGCCAAAAGAAAAGAACGACTGACAAGCCCACAAACGCCATTAACCGGAAACGTATTTATCAACAAAGCACGTAACTAAAATATAGAACTCTAATTTGGCAGGGGATTGCTGTACCAAGGGACATCTGTGGGAAAACATTTTTCAAAAAAGTTTGAAGTACAAATCTTCTCAGCCATTAAAGCTGCAACAACCAAATTCACCTAGCGCAAATATTAACTCCTACCGACAGTGCGAAAATGGAAGAAATAGGATAATAACCCCGCTCACTCCCCACATAACGGTACTATTAAATTCAACTACCAAAGGCGCGATAAATCAATAACGACTCATCAGATGTTGTCACCGTCCATACCTCGCGCCATATAGCAGGACGGGTATAATGAGTGACTTATAGAGTTTGGTTTTTTATCCGTCGAGAGAGGACTTTACTTCTCAGTTGCCTACTCAGTCCAAAGTAGCACCTGTTGGCAAGAGTTATTCTGCGTTGGATTTCCAGGCTGACATCATTGTTGGTGCTGGTTCCATGATAAACGAAATTATCGACAACTTCAGAGTGTCAACAGTGACGTGAGAGCCTAGTGGCGAGTGCAATGACGGTCAGACCCATCTACTTCTCTTCTTTATTCAGAAGAAGAAGGAAGTGTAAGTAACGGCGCGGCTACGGCAGCAAGAGTAGGTAATGTTCGGTTGTATCCGAAATTAGCGCTCCTTACTATTTTTTTAATTGAAATATTATTTAATTTTCATCTGGTAGTAACCAAATATACATAAAAAAAATATTTGAAAATCTAAACAAAGGCATTTTCAGATATTCAAATTTTAAAATAGTAATAATAAATCACTTAACCCGCGATACTTTTAGCCATGTAAAAAAAGACTTCGGAAGATTTATAGTACGGCAAGGTTTTCAGAAAAAGTAGGAACTAGTCCAAAAATTATTAAAGTCGGGAAGATACCATTGAAATAGATTGATATATTGTAGCTGTAGTACAAACAAATTGGATACACGGGTTCTCAAATAGAGGAACTGCCAATAAAACACTAAGATTTTAGCAAAACGGTTCTGGTTTTATGTAATTTTGATAATTTTAAGCCGTTTATGATTTGTGGCCACTACGGTTCCGTTTGCATATCGCCATCCTTTTACGTTCATTTTCGCTGACCCGATGCTGCGTTTTGGCCGTAATTTCGGCTATAGTGCGCTAAATGTTGTCTTCGAGCCCCTGAAGCTTTATTGATTTATTGGCGTAAACCTAGTAAGTGAACATACCCTCAGACAAAATAATCCAGATATATTAGCGACAATTTGACTCGACCATTTTTCGAAATTAACGAGTCGCCATACTTGTACCCACTGTGTCCATATATAAACGTTAGACATGAGGTGACGCACCGTTTTGTTGGAAATAGAGATCATGCGCAGTGATTTAATCGAATTCCGGAAAGAAGTCGTGTACTACAAGTATGTACATATTGAGGCCGTTATTAGCCGTTTTTCGGTTATCCCTGAAGAGGTAGTATCAAGTAGGCCGCGAAGTAAACGTCAGCGATTATAAAAATTAAAGTTAGGTACATATAAATCATCAGGATAGTGATCAGAGTCGATTTAGCAGCAGATTTGTGCCGCAGTTTTTGAGACATATAATTTATGTTTCTCACTCGTCCTCTTCTCCCCAAGTAGCTGTATATTTATCAGAACCGGCGATGATGATTTATGGCATATAGCTGCCACATTGAATGATCGGAATCAAGTGCTTATATGGAAAGCTGTTTTAGTTGATGTCTTCTGGAGATGGGTTATAGTCTAAGAGAATAAAGGTTTTTTTTTTTTTTTGAATTTATAAAGGGTATTGTAGCTGTCGTACCACCAAATAATTTCAAACATCCATTCAGTGGAATCACATTTGATCAATTTGAAGTGCCTTCGCTGAGTTGTTTCGTTGCTCTGGGATAAACATGCTTATTACTTACTTTTCAAAAAACCTCAAAAGTCCTCAGTAAAATAATCCAAATGTGATATGAGAATCAACATGAAAACTAAAGCAGTACTTTAATATAACTGTGAATCTGTGACTTTCAGTCAAACTGATTGAGAGTTTTTCTTTATTTGCTTATAAACAAAACTGTGGCATTCAATTTTCCCACATATCTGATTAAACATCCTTACCTTGACAGATTTCGCTAACAAATGTAAGCTTAATCAATTCATTACATTGCATTGACGTTTGAAACCAATTCAAAACTTTTTTTACTAACTACGAAACCCAATAATAAGCACCGAAATATTGCTTTCATTTCAAGATTATTTTTAGTAAGTCTCACGCGATTTATTCTGCTTTTCTTTACCGACTCAGCTCACGTACTCAAGCGCGTTATCAGCTACGTGCACAACAACATTAAACGACAGCTGTTCAATTCGAAAAGGCGCTTATCACTTGCAGTAAATATTTTTTACATATAGCATATGCTTATGCATTCAAGTACATGCTAATTAATTTAATCTTTGTTGTGACAACAAATATTTTTTTATTGAAATCAATTAGTTTCAAAACTATAATTAAATAGTTGTGTTGAACAAATGGTGGCTCCTTCTAGAAAACAGGTGGCCTGATAAGCCAGACTCAACTTCGACTTCGCTCTTCTCTTCTTTACTTTGAATTTATATTCATTTTATTACTATACTATTTTATTTTTAAGTATTTATTTTTCAATTTTTATATGCTTAGGGTATGATGGAGTTTGTTTATTCTGTTGCTTGTCAAGTGAGTGGTTGCATGTGGATTACGTGTAAAAAACTTAGAAAATATAAACAAACAGCAAATAATAGCTACTCGTATATGACAACAAGTCAGTAAAGGTACATTGGCAGTGGAAAGAAACCACAGTAAAGTCAGGTATTAGAGTGGTTCTAGAATTTCCAAAAAAAATCTTGAAACTTTGTATTTAATGTTATATAGTTACGAATTGCTGGAATTTAATAGATACAATTATGTACATGTACACATATTAGATATCATACTTGCAGAGGTTTTCTTCGAGGTGTCTAAGAACATATTTTTAAGAGTACCATGCGAAAAAATATCATTTTTCGTTGCCCACCCAAATATATGTATATATATATGAGCTTTCCAAAAAAGTTATCTTTTACGAATTTGATCAAAATTTGGGAACTAAAACTCTAATTTCTTAAATTTTCTTTTGGATCTTTTATTGTGCATTTTCGCAATTTTCGGACTCCGAATATATTTTGATTAGATATGCTTTAGAATTTTGAAGACATTGCTTTACTCAAAAAATTTTAAAGAGCACATTTTTAATAAAAAAATTTAAATTTGAAAATCAAAAAATTTTTCAAACAAAAAAAAATTACACAATTTTTATCCCCACCCTCGCGCAAGCTTCTTTTAAGAAATCTAAGCGAGACAAACAAAGGCAAATCTTACTTTCCGAAATGAGCAATGCGTTTGTTGTTGTTGCTGCATAACAGCGGCTGTTGCGGTTTACACAATGCGGCTGCATTGTTTTCGCAGAGTTACTTTGGACTACAGTTTACCCAAGATAGACACAGCGATCGGCTGAGTGCGGCAAGCGCCGAGAGGAAGCTTCAAGTTGACATACAATGTTCGACAGGCAAGTGCTTGTGTTGCATACAGCAGTGTGGCGAATGTACGTAGTGTCATTCGAGTGCCTTCGAATGCACAAAAACAACAAAATAAACGCGAAGTACTTATGTTGAGCACAACGTTGAAGCAAAGCGAAAAATAAGCAAACACAAACAAAGCAAGCGGAGCAAGCAGAGCAAAGTGAATGACTCGAGACGTTGCAACACGCCGAGCCGAGGCACTTGAAAAATCTACGGAAGTGCAAAACTCTGCTCTGTGGCGGTGAAAATGGTGAAACTTTTGGTAGCTGACACAGCAAAAGTGTGCGAAAACAAGTGGCTGGCGGTGCTTCTGCGGCTGGAAGAGTGCCGCTCAAGAAAACACACAATTTGCATTTGACGAGAGAGGATTTTTTTTAATTTCGCATTGCATTGTATCGTGCAGTTGCAGCTTCTCAATGAAAACATACATTTTCTAAAGAATTTAACTTTGAGTTGCTGACGTTGAAGGGGGCGTTATTGCGGCGATTGTGGCAACCAAAGAGACGTAGCGTGTCTTTAATGGCAAAATGTAAACAAATGCACAATTTATTGCATTTCACTACAACAAAAATAACTGTAATAGCAAACAGCAACAAACATAACCAACTAGAAGTAACAATTAAGCATAATGATGACCGCAAACGTTAGCAAACAAAACAGAGCCGTAATTACAACAAAGTGCGCGCAAATTAGAACAACAATAAGCGAAGTGTAGTAAAAATAAAGTCGAAATAGAAATATTCGATGCCTCATAGTTTTCTCCATCTTCACTTATACGTTGCGCATACGCACCGGTGTGTCATTAGCTTCAGCACGTGTACATAAGTATGTCCCTGTTCGCAAGTCTCCTGCTTGTGCATATGTTTAACAGTGTACTCATACATGTTATTTACCTTTAACTGCCGTTGTATTTATTTGTTGGCTGTTGAAAATTTTATTGTAAACATTAACTTTGCCGAAGTGCCAATTAAAAATTTAACACTAACAAGCTGAACAAAATGTGTGCAGCAGAATTTGTTGTGCTTTTCCTTTTATTTCTTGAAGATCCTCGTGATTGCGGCCAAGTAGAATTACCACACTTTTTGGTGGTAAATAGTGCTTTTGACTTTAGCACTATTTAATTAGTTCCAGCAGTGGCTGTGGAGTTCAAAGGAGTTTCAATTGAAGTCATACGAAAGGGGTACAATTAAACAGAAAAGCATACAAAATTCAATCAAATAAACTGGAAAAATTCCATTATTTTAAGTTATACTAGAAAATAATAGAATTAGATTTATATAAATTCAATAATAATTTAAAAAACCAAAATTATTTAGAATTATTTATTATTTACTAACAGTTTTGTTAACTTATAACTCAAATAAAAGAAAGAACAAAATTTTGAGAACATATATTATATTGATTTCAATAAGACTTCTTTTATGGACATTTCTTTTATATATGTATATCAAGTTGAGGATCCCCTTTTAAGAACCAGCAGTAATCTGTAATCATCTGCCGGTCCCATCAAACACCATAGCTTTCTTCTATCACTCTTACATCATGGTGAAACCATTTGCTTCGTTTCTAGCTATACTATTAGCTCACTATTCGCGAATTTATTCAGATGATTGCTAAGGTAGTCTAACTGGTATATGGTGTGTCCGCATATCTTTCACGATTGCTTCCTAATTTATGGTTGCCTAAGGAATTTTAGACTATCGGCATTAAACTTCATAAGATTTCAATTTTCTTTCTAGTCATAATCTTCATAATATCTGTAATATTTATTAATTTCCATATTTGAGGACCATTATATATTCCACTTTTCATCTTTTCCACTCTAAGCTTAGTAACCGCTTTAAAAAGTGCTGTATTATCCAACCCTGGACTCTCATTTGGATTTATTTCGGAATATGTGGAAGCAGTGAGTGACGAACAATGCAAGTGGTTCCAACAGAAACGCTGGAACGCTAGCAGATTGTTGCTGGAGAAAAATACTAAATTAAACTTATTAGAAGAAAACATAAGCTAATAATGCCACTTTCACTACTTTTTTATGAATACATTTAAATCCCCTTTTTAGCTACGCTTCCATCCGATCTTTCCTGTTTTTCTGCGATTTCTAAGACAGCCATGTTTTGTGTATTCGAATCTGGGTACATTTTCACGTGAGCTTATTCGGCATCTCCTGCGAGTCCGTTCGAATGATTTTCGTAGATATTTTGGGTATGAAAAGCGTTTTTGTTCGAATCGTCCCGATAAAGCTGATTTTTACAAAAAAAGTAAAAGTGAATTTTTGGACATGATTGATCGTGCGAATTCCGATCCCACATTTATGATAAGCGTTCTAGCTGTCGATACGACATGGATTTATGAGTTTTACATGCAAACAAATCTGCAATCATCAGAATGGAGGTAAAAAAACGAGTCGAAACCAATAAACCACGCCAAAGCCGCGCAAAAATCAACATGATGCTTATTGTGTTTTTCGATATTCGTGGTTTGTTGTATCATGAATTTGTTCCGGAGGGAGATATGGTCAAAAAACAGTTCTATTTTGCCATATTGATCAATTCATGCGCTAAGATTCTGACAGAATTTAAAGCCAAAAACGCAACGAATATTTACCTGATTTGATTCCGTATGATGTTTTCTTGTTCTCCAAACTAAAACTAGCGCTACGTGGAACCCGTTTTAAGTCAATCGAAGAGATAAAAGAAAATTGGCTGAAAGAGCTGAAGGTCATCCCAAATAGTGCTGATGAAAGATGTTTCGAGGACATCCTTAGCATGAGTGTATCACATCTGGTGGGAATTACAATGCATTGAAGGCGACAAAATAAGCATTGATGAATAGTTAAGTATTTTGCGTTTTATTCACAATTTTCTATTGCACTATGACAAAATATTTGGTTTTCGGATCGTACAGACCTATTCTTCTTTAACTTGTTATGACTACCTTATCGTAATGTGGCGTGAAATTTCATAGTCTGCTTTATGGATTTCAGGTCCACTGTTTTCAGATATGTATATTTAAAAGATGTTAAGAGAATTGGTAGTAATTGTAACTACATATTTTTAATATATTTTTAATTTTGAAGGAAAAGGTGTCTTCTTCATCGTTCTCCATATTGGTATTAGATATTATTTTTTCAATTATCAGAGCTACAATTGATTTAAAATCTATTTACCCAGCACACACCACACACAGAGAGGGAATACATCGGTACATATCTATGGTTGTGGCAAGTAAATTTGTTGCTACAATAAACATTTATCAACCAAATGCCTGCCAACGCATCGAGGAGCGAGTACTTTGCAAATGCCTCACGTCTCTGCTTTCAACGCTCAACAACGCACCTCTCCTATGCACACATACTCACATACATATATGCGATATTCAAATTCTTCGATTTTGTGCCATGACAATATTTGATTTATTTTACAGCATTGCCGTCACTTTGCACAAGTTCTTTCGACTCTTCACTGAACGGTGAATTTAACCAATTTGTATAGCGAAATCTCCATACAGACTCCCATACACAGTACTCATAATGCAGTCACTGCATTCGGTTGCATGTTGCACGTAGAACCGCCACATCATAAGTAAGCACGCACTATAGACTTTCGGTGCAACACGGCCCAGCACAATAGCGGTTTGGCGAATTTTCACGTTTTCCTTTGCCGTTCCTGCAAGTCGAGCTGAATGGAGTGGTGCTGCGTGCGTCTTGAGACTTTGACTTCCGCGCGCTTCACTACCCCCAGCAGCAGCTTGCCGCTTGTGCAAATTGTTAGCGCAAAAAATTTTGAACACGAACTGACATGTGTTTACTCTTTCATATTCGTTCAGCTCCTTTATTTACCTTTTTTCCTGGTTGGTTTCCGTTCCAGCGCCAAACAGAAGACGCCAGCGAAGAATCACTGCAATTCGATATCAATGCCGCTCCTTATTTTGCCGAACCTCAAGAAATTTCACATTTCAACGCTTTATTTTTATTGTTGCTATTATTTTATTTTTACGTATTCTATTATTTGCCAACTTGTCTCTTATTTGCCTTGTGCTCATTTTATTTCGCCAAAAAAATTGATGCGCACATGTTTTCCCAACAGCGAATTCATCTTCAAGCTGCCGATATGTGTGCCATGGACGGGGTTGCCATCATGCGATTTTGTCTAACTGGTCATAAGCCTGTACTAAATTCTGGCTAAAATTATTTTGTTTAATTGAACGCCTCATAGAGCTAACCCCAGATTGATACTACTAGTTTAAATCCCTTAAAAGCATTTACAACAACAAGGTTTGAAAGGAATTTTGAAAGAGTGTTTTTTCTCAAGAAGCTTAACTAAATGAAAATATTGAAATGACTACACTTAAACTAACATAAACATACTGAAATGCACTGAGCGTCACATAACGAAGTTGACTTTAATTTTCTTTACTTTCAAAATTTTCCTTTGTGTTTTTCTGCATCCTTTCTTTCGATAGCATCTGGCAACTCCGCTATTCAAGTTAAAATTTGTTCGAAAATAATCGCACGCACACTTGAGTTGTGATGTGTGCTTAACAGCACCGAAAGTGTGTTTATGTGTTCGCCCAAAAGTAGGCTTCCTTTGTCGAACTTTTCATGCAACACGCGGCGTGAGCAACATTTTTTGGAATTTTCTGTAGCTTGCATCCTGCATAATCAGCGTGTGTGTTGAATTGTACCCATTCTTTACCAACGCTCATGCCTCCGCGCCACTTCCGCACTTCTCGAATTGCTTTAAATGTAATTATTAAAATATAATTGCGCACATTCTGATGTGCCATGAGCACGGATGAAAGACGAAGTAAGTGAATGTTTTAAGAATTAAAGCAAACACACAAAACAATGTAAGAGGCTTACAGCTGGTATTTTCTCAAGTCTTAAAGGTGGTGTGCTATTGTACGAGTTCGAATAAAATAATGGAAACTTACAGCAACTCATGAAGATTTGGTTAGGGTCATGCAAAAAACAGTAAGACTTTGTTCATAATTTAAAAATTTTTAATTTGTTTTCAAAATCTATGTCGCTCCTCACAAAGTATTCCCCTTGGCTCCAATACATTTGTGGCATATTTATTTTTCCAATTTTCGAAATAGTTTTTAAAGTCAATTTCCGGAATAACATTCAACGCAAGTAGCGACTCAAGTTGAATGTCTTCATTTGAGCGAAAACGGTTTCCCACGTGCGGCCTTTTGAGTTTACTGAAAATCCAGAAGTCACACGGCACTAAATCAAGGGAATATGGTAGCTACGGCACGATATTGGTTGAAAATTGTCATTATAGTAATGAAAAAATCAAAAGTTGTCGGCCCTTAATTCCGGCTTCTTTTTACATTTATTTATTTATTATTATTTTTTAACACTTTCGCTGAACCTCGATAATGGAAGAAAACTGTCAACAGAACCTTGATTTTTTAACTGCTTTGACGTGGTTTTTTTTCGATTTTGATTTACCACGTTATTCGGCCGATTTGTTCTCTATTTTCGCAAGCATTGATCTATGACTCATTGCTAGTAATAACACGTTTCATGACATTTTGGTAGCCGAAAAGCAATGCTTCACAGAATTTAGTGACCTTAGAACAAAACGTGTTTTCACTTTTCTCAGGCCCAAATAAACTTTCAAAAAAGTTTTCACTGATCCTTTCGATATCGTAGCGATGCCAGTAAGATCTTTGAATTTTAATAATCGATTTTCTAGTACCAATTAATAAAATTTATTGCCGCGTTGATCACCAGTTGATGTTGATGGATAATACCGTCCGATGAGCATTCAACTTTCACCTAACTTCCCATAGCTTCATTTGTGGAGACACTGTTGGAAACCACCAGACACATTTCTAAGGAACATAGTTCGAGAATTAACATATTAAGTGTTCATGTATTCTTGTGGCCTCCAAAATTTCACTTATTACTTTGTTTGATAATAATATTGTCATAAATATGGAGGTGTTCATATAGAATTAATCCTTTCATTTTCATAATTTTCGTAAAGAATTTAATAAAAAATCAAATAGGGTTGCCATTTGATTATATTATTATTTTTTATTTTTTTAAGAATTTTCATAAATATGGAGGTGTTCATATAGAATTAATCCTTTCATTTTCATAATTTTCGTAAAGAATTTAATAAAAAATCAAATAGGGTTGCCATTTGTTTATATTATTATTTTTTATTTTTTTAAGAATTTCATTGAAATAAAAATTTAAACATGCGGCAGCCCTATAACCAATATTTCTAACGCAACTACCTACACTTGACTAGTTTCATGCCCGCATAGCAATATTAATTTTTTTTTTTTACATTTACACTTTATTAAAAATGTAAAAAGGTGGCAACCTCTTCAAATATTATTTTAATGCAAGAGCCTGAACTTGTCTAGTTTAAAACTAATATTTTTTTTTTTATAAACTTAATATTTTAAAAATTAATCAGGTGGCAACGCTTTAAAATATCTTTTTTGTGCAAAAACTTTAAAAATTTGAATGGTTGTTAAGCCTTTTTCAATAATTATATGAACTTATCAGCATTATTTAGTTAAAAGGTTACCTGCTGCAACTTAAACTTTTTTAAAGCTTTTTGTTCTGAATTTTTTAACTTTATTAAAAAACAGGAATGGCTATCAGAAAGTAAGAGTTTCATTATTTAATTTTACTATAATAAGTAAAAGTGGTCTGCATATACATTTACATGTAGATACATACATACTTGTATGCCCCTTTTCGAATAAGTAGTAATCGACGAATCGCGCTCAAAGAATACTCGCGTCACAAAGGTGCCAAAGCCAGCTGCAAGCAATAATTTAACACTTTCTGTATTTTATATATTTTTGTTGTTATAGTTACAATCGTTGACGATTGTTTCCATTGCGGAGGGCGAAAGGAGTATTTTTACAGTGTGGGCTCTGGAAAGGAAAGCACCAAAGTCTATCCTCCGGCCGTACACGTAGCGCCGACCGCGCTGTCCAGCGCGAAATTGTTGATTTCCATTTAATGATGATTAATTGCGTAACAGCAACGCGAATTTGCATACCATCGGGCTTGCATGGCATACCTACTAGTGTGCATAAATGGATTTAATGATATGCGAAAATATTTGTATTTGTATATATCATACGTCACAGTTTATGAACAAATTTATTATAAATGTACAATTCAGTTGCCCTGAATTAAGTAAGCGGCGGTCCAAAATTTCTCCTTTTTTTTGAATATTTGTTTTAAATATTATACTGCGCATTTTGGTTAAATACGCAAATGGAAAATTTTAAGGATTTTATAGGAAGCTTTTTCATGACGAAATTGTGCAACGAGGTTTGACATTCCATAAATAAAGACGATCGTTGTTTAAGGTTGATTATGTTCTCGGTATGGGTCAAAACAGAAGTCCAATCTACGTGGACATGCCGGTTTAAACTATGACCTACACGTCTGTTTATAAATTTCTGACTCCCTAACTGTTGCGCCCAGCTTACGATATACTATTTGCCAATATGATTACTTCCTAGTCACAGAGGACTCGAATGCAATTAGAATAGCAAAAAACGAGAAAACGCAAAATTAAGGAAAATATTCATGAAGACGTACAGATTCTGAGAGCATGGTGGATTTGCGAAAATCAAAGGATTTGTCGCTAAATCTAAAAGAGGGGAATAGAGAAATTAGAAAAACGCATAAAGTTATGCTTCTTTCTAATAAAAAATTAATAAACACAAATCTCGAAAGAAAAGTACTGAAATAACAAAACTCAGTAGACGGATAAAAGAAACCCGCAGAAGGTGTAAACAAACGATGGGTAAGAAAGCGATTGGAAATGACGAGCTGCATTCAAATGCCACAACAGCAGGTTGACGACTCAAATGCAGCAAAGCCGGATGTACTTATTGGCGCATTTGCACAAGAGAATAGGCAGTTGAACCGATGGGTTGGAAGTTGAATGATTTTTTGCAGTATGTCCGTAACACCACTGCAATGTGCGGAAATGTGGTCAAAGCAGATAACGAATTGCTGTTGGTAATCTTCGTTTCTTAAACTCTATGGAATTCGAATGTTATGGAGAAATAGGAAATCAAAGAAGAACATGATTAACAATATTTTGAAAAAGAAAAAGTATTTTCTGTTTACGCGGATGCAACTAAAAAGATTACCCCTAAAAGAGTTTGTCCGTTCAATGTTATAAAGAATATGCAGAAAAAAATTTAAGAATTGGATCATTTGTCTTCGAGTTATCAGTCCAGCGAATTCAAGAAAGTACRTTTAAAGATAATCTGATGGATCTGACTGAACGCAATAACTACATTATAGAAGACAGTAAATCAAAAATTATTTGCCAAGCTTTTAGAAAATTTTTGTAAAGTATAGTATACTAATATATATAAAATTTTTCGTCGAATGTGTACGAGAAATATTTGTCCATGTTATTTTGACATGCTCCCAAAACTAATTGATATTTTTTTGGGGATTTCTTGCTGGCAGAGAGTTTGCTTCACAATAGCCAACAAATTCTCAATTCGATTGAAATTCGGACTCAAGCCGCATGTTTCGGATCTCCATCATGTGAAATACTATTTCCTCCTAATCCAACTCTGGCAAATATGTTTACAAAATAATAAGACAATCTTTCTTTCTCATTATTGCGTACATTTTATGTATTGGACCGACGTTCCACCAAGCGAAACTGAACTGAATTTTCCCCCTTTGCTAGTAAAAATAAAAATAAAAAAAAAACATTCAATAAAGTCTAAGCTAAATTTCTACAAACAAGTCGTGCTGTATCAGCTATTTAAATGTATAGAGCTAAACCTGTTAAGTGTGCGAAAAAATTTAATACGATGCAATATAAGTCATCTCTTTCACCTAAGACACCATCTGATCAAATTTAATCCGGACTAACAAAAGAATGTATCTTTTATTTTAAAATAAATTTTTATTATTGATTGCAAACTAAGCTCTTCAGCCAACACAAATATGCCAACACTTAATTCAATTTTCTATACACTTGTTAAAAGCTTGGCTGAGATGGCCTTCAGCGAATTTTGATTGTTTCGGTTTCGGCTTATGTTTAGAGCGCCACTCGTTAGATTACTGCTTAGTTTACACATCATAAACATAAACCCATGACTCGTCACCAAAACCAATGTTTCTCGAGAACTACTCAACCGATCTTCACGAAATTTTACACAGGTCTTTGGGATACAATTCATAGAAAGTTAAACCAAGAATTTTTTTCCATTATAACTATTTGAAAAAAAAAAAAAATTACGGGAGATTTTAATTTTTTCGAAAAATGACTGCCAAATATGCAATTTTTAGTTTTTTTCTTTTGCCCAAGTTCAAAGTTAAGGTTTCAACCAAAACACGAATTTTTCACATTGCGAGAGGTCATTGGAAATGACGTCGCAATGGCTGATTTTAAAATATTTTTTTCCCAAAATTTCAAAATTTCTTTGTTAATAGTTTATGTTTGTAACAATAAAAAATTGTAATGAAATATTTTATATTTTATATGAGAAAGAAATTTTTGGAAAAGCACAGTTTTTTATCCGAAGCCACCCATGTAACCTCTTAAACTCTGTTAAGGACGACTCGGAAGACGTTAAGTTTTATTTTATTCAAAATAGTCTCCTTTTTCTTCAGCACAGCTTTTTGCACGGTCCGAGAGCATGTCGAACGTGTGTTTTAGCTCGTTGGTCGGTATAGCAGCCAGTATGCCGGTGCAAGCCTTTTAAAAAAGACAGGCAAGCCTAGACTAAAAAAGTTCTGTTTACTTTGGAATCCTTGTAGTTTTTTTATAGTTAAAAATCGGCAAAGCAACTGTGGGTCTAGAAAACACAGCTACAAAGCACTCATTTAATGACACATGGAGATTAAACTAAAACCTCGACTGGAATAGTAATTTTGTATTTATTCGGTAGGTGCACTTAGTTTAAATAGAGCCATGTTTGATCAGATGGATATTATAGTGAGTATATAGTATTTGAGTTGTCACTTAAAAGTGGGCTGGGCTTCAGAAGATTACCACACATATTTCATTTCATTCTTCTTTTACAGTAATTTTCTCTGCTCCTTTTCCCATTACAATTCGATTGCGAAATTAATTCCGGTATGCAACCGTGTACAGCACTTGAGTTTAACTGATTATTTTTACATTGCAACCTTTAAGTTGCTCATTAAATTGTAGCACAAATATTTACCGCTTTCGCCTTAAGCGAGCGGGCAAATAACAGTGGCAAGAAAATCCAATTAAAACGTCCATTACAACAATTGAAGTCGGTCACGCCGAGAATGGCGTACGCCAAACGGAAGTAAACGCAACGTAGATGCCGGCAAATGATGTAAATAACGGCACATGTCGATGCACACAAACGTAATCATAAATAAGTTTAATGTTTTTCTTTCAATATTTAAAAATGCACTTTCGTTAATTAACAGATAAGAAAAATAATAACAATTACAACAGCGAAAATTACACACGTGCGGCAGCAGCGCAACTGCAGCAACAACAACTGCTACAGCAACACTCAGCGGCATAATAAACCAAATGCGAAGAATAATGGAAGAAAACCTGCACGCGTGCTGCAGCCGCCGCTGGCGACATATGTCACGTGCACAGCGGCAGCGCCATGCCACGCCACATGCGTGGCAGGCCGCAATTTCTGACAAATATTCAAAAATTATTTCATAAATTCGCAGCGCAAACATGCGCATATTTTAAGGCGTGCAAGCGGCTTTTTGCATTTATGCGCCACACAATGTTGCCACAGATGTTGCGCGAGCGCGCGCGCGCGATATAAATGTGGCGTGAGTTGTGGTCGCTGCCAAATTGACTTGCAATGCTTCTTTTGCGGCAATCAGTAAATTCGTGCGCCTTTTTTTCCTCTGTTTTACCTTACTTGTTCGCTGCTGCCGACGTGTGTGCGTGCGCAAGTGTTGGCGACATGTGTGTTGCAAGCATGTTGTGCATTTAATTACACCACTTGCGCTCGCCGCTGGCTGGTGACCGCGCGTCGCAGCAACTGATGCCATCAACGCGCCAACAATCAGGCGTGTAAACAGCGGTAAATTCACAAGGCAGGCAAAAGAAAAGAAATCTTGCAATAAGAAGGAAAAAAGCTGTGACGGCGAATGAATGTAATTGTGAAAAATCTGCAACTCCAGCAACACCGGCGTTGCATGAAATTAATTGCCTGCACTCGCAACTTCTTGCACATTCTCGCGAACATATCGCTGTGATGCTTATGTTTCTTCATTGTATGCCTTCCATTCATTTTACGCTAGCTCCTGCGGCTTCTTGCTTCTTTTGCTTCAGCATTGACTTGTGTTACGTATACGTCACGTCATCCAACGAACGGCAGCATAAACGTGTATTGCCTTTCAATTTCGGTACTGCCTTACGTTGCATAAATACCATATCCGCTGAAGCCTTACCGATCTGTAGCGTGTCCTCCTTTTTTGTATTTATTTCTTAATTAAAATATCAATATCAGTGATACTGATGATATTTACTTGCCAAATTTAAATAAAAAAAATCTACAAACTGATATTTCCACATAATTGTATAATTTTATAAATATCAGTGACCTTTCAGCATCATATGAAGGCACCTTGCATATTTTGAATACTGTAAAAAAAACTGCATAAAAAAGCTTAAGCATTTAAGCACTTTTTTTTTTGCATATTKTTACATTATTTAATATTTAATTTATAATAAAAATAAACTTTCAAGTCGAGGAATAGTATCTACTATAAGGTACAGCTTTGTGATTTTGTGCGTTCGAGGCCAACTAGGCTAAATGCGCCGTCTTTACATCCCTTTTGCTCGAAACAATGTTTTTGAAGTTGGTTTGTAAGATTTCTCGAGCACTACTTAACCAATCTTCCTGAAATTTTACATAGGTCTTTCAGATACAATTCTTAAACTCTTGGCTGAAGGATTTTTTGTTCGACTACAATTATTAGAAAAAAAATGTCGCGAAATTTTCAGTTTTTTGTGAAAATGTCTGCCAAAAATCCAGTTTTCAGTTTTTTCCCCTCGTCCAAGTTCTAAGTTGATGTTTTAACTAAAAACGTATTTTTTCACTTACAATGATCCTGTAAGGAGTTTTCCGCCAATGTGGGCGCAGTTTTCTACGAGGGTTCACCGGAAATGGCTTCGCATTGAACGAGCTTAAAATATTTTTTCCAAAAATTTCAGAATTTCTTTCTAATAGTCTGTTTTTGTAACAATAAAGAAATGGAATAAAATATTTAATTTTTTATATGAAAAAAAATATTGTTGAAAAGAGACTGTTTTTTACCCGAGGAAGCCCATGGAACCCCTTCAAAATGAGTTATATGGGAAATAGGTGCAGATGTAGTCCACTTTTGCTCATGTGGAGATAATTATTCGAGAATATTGCACCAACAGTTGAGCGTGACAACACACATTGTTCAATTTGTACACCGTTTGCAATGAAACACTTACTAATATTTAAAGCATCAGACTTATTTAATATTTCTTAGTTTTGAATATAAACTCAATATATTTATTAGGAATTAGGAATTTCATCTGATTTTACCTATTTTTACAATGATAGAGGAGGAAAAAAGGGCTTGTTCTCTGCAAGTTTTTGTTTATTCTGTTTTAGTAGAGATATTTTTATACTTTTATAACCAGTTTCTACAGGTTATTATATTTAGGTGAGTACACATCACCTAAAACTAATCGAGCTTAACCGAAAACACATAAATAAAGAAGCACTAAAATAAGATATGAAACTCATATTTGGCACAGGGGATCGCTGTAGCCAGGGGCATTTTTGTGAAAAGAAAAAATTTGGAAAAGGGGCGTGGGCCCGCCCTCTGATAAGTTTAATGTATATGCCCCTAAACCACTAGAGAATACTATAAAAACTCCTACCAATCTTGTGAAAATGAACGAAATCGGATGAAAACCCCGTTCACTCCCCATATAACGGTACTGTTAAAAACTACTAAAAGCTTGATAAATCAATAACTAAATACGCCAAAAATATTAAATTTTACCACCGAGATGGTATGAGAAAACTTTATGAGAGCCGGTGTAAAAATTGAACGAAGTGCACCGCCCATTTTTTGGTAAATCCTATATCTCAAGCCCCGTCTGACCAATTTCGACAAAATTGGGCATGTTGTATTTCTTTCATATTTCTATGTCACGTTATGAAAATGAGCGAAATCGGACAATAACTACGCCTGCTTCCCATATAGCACGATTTTAAATTCCAGTTGATTCGTTTAGTTTCCAGTAAGAAATCAAGAAGCAATTAATATAACGGTTTAAACCTTTGCACTAATAATGTCTTTAATGTGTGCCACCTTATGATCAAAAATTATTTAAATCCAATAAAAACTGTTCTAGCCCCTAGGTACCGAATACTGAGAAACCCGTTCATATGGTTGACTATTAAATTAAATTGCAAGAGTATGCCATGTTCGGTTGCACTCGAACTTAGCATTTCCGTACTTGTTTATATTAAACTTATAGAGAGCAGGCAGGGTCACGTTCAGCTTTTAAAAATTTCCAAACCATACACTGGAAACATGTATGGGAAGTCGAGCATAGGGCGAGATCATTTTACATCTAAAAGTGAGGACAAAGCTCGTTGTATTCCTTTTTGGGAAGAAAACATGTCTTATTGTAACAGATTTTTTTTTAATAAGAAATTCAGTGAATTTAAAAAGGGTTCAAGTATATTAAAGAAATACCGTATTGCAACATCTGCATAAAAGATGTTTCGAACTTGTTAAACCTGTCTCCAGAGTTCATCTATGGTTTTGTATGGTTCTCTTTGAGCCATTAATCGTTTTCTCGCAATCGCTGTTAAATTTTTGATGGGGCCGATATCGGCTGGATGTTTATGGGTGGATGTTTAGTCAAAATTTATAATAAAGGATTTACTGAAATCAGCTGTAAATGGAAATAAGAAAGAAAAATCAGATGGCACTCTAATAGAGAATATTTGGGCTTTATTGAGAGCCAATATATTAAAAACACATAACAACACCGAAGGCCCTGGTAGCCAGTGCTGATTCTTACAAGTAGATTAATTATTTATAATTAGTTCTCTTTTAAATAAATAAATAAATAAAAATATAACAACAAATTTAATTTGATCACTCCAACATACCTGGAGATCGCTTCCAGTTTACGGACCGGCGGCGTCATTGAGCCATACTTCTTCCGTGATCAGTAACGGCAGGTTATTGTTAATGGGATCGTTATTGCTCAATGTGTGTCAAATCACATCGATTTATTGAAAACCAAGTTTTGTGAAGGTGTTTTCACACGAAATGACCCAGTCAATTGGGATTTGACACCATTAAACTATTTCCTGTGGAACTACGTCAAGCCTATAGTCTACACCAAGAAGCCAGCGAAGACTGATGAACTTCGTACGAATATCGAAAGGGAAATTGCAGCGGTATCGGCCGATTTATGCTTGAAATCCGTTAGGTTATGCGTCTAGACTTTTGCAAGCGTGCCCGTAGTGGCCATGCAAAAGAAATTGAGTTCCATACAAAATGACATTCAATGTACTTTCACTAGAATAAGAAGAATTTCAGTAGCGCTCTTCTTAAGAAACACGTTATAGCTTCATATCTAGTTTTGTTGTTGTTAAGATAAGAATAGCCATATTTTGAAACGAGTACCAAAATACGTTCAGATAAGTGTCGGATATTATTATCAGAGCTCTACTTTTATAAATAGTTGACTGCAACGTAGGTTAAAAAAAAAAAAGTTGCAGAGAAGTAAGATAAATATAATATAAAATTATAGAATAAATATTAATATTAAATTAAAGCTATCAATCCTAGCTAACAACAATGTGGTCTCGTTTTAAATCGTCTCATTTCCTCACAGACACATGAATTTCAAGTAAATCCGCTTACCTGAGCTTAAGAGATCTTGATCGAGTCCGACAACTCACAACCCCAACTGTGCAACACATACTCATACATGCATATATGTATGTATGTATAGTATATGAATGTATCATCTTACGCGAAGCATCTTTAATGCTTTCTAGCGCCCACTAAGAGGCCGGAAGTGCCCAGCTGAGAGCCTATTGCACGATAATGAGCCTAATTCCTAATGAATATTTCGCACTACCGAAGGCCAGCGCAAAGCTAAGCGCACAATGTGCCAGCTAATGCCAAGGTTTGCCGGAATGCATATACACTTATACATACAAAAATACAGCTACATGCTGATATATTTAAGGTGATTTGGTGTTGCAGAACTTTGTCATTCGGCAACTGTCTTGGTATCTGCACTTTGTGGTTGCATGTGAGGGCTAATTTGCAAATTTCCAATTATGTGGTCACACACATACACAAGCAGTTGCATGGAGATATTGCAGCATGCTGCAAGTTCAAGTTGCCGCAACTACAAATAATAACGTAAATTTTCCTACACTCAAGGAGCGGGAAAGAAGTGCGCATAATATATTAGGGTGTGGCGCCGCCTTATAATAAAAATTACCAGCGGATTGATGTCTGCCTCGTATTATCTGCGGCAAGTGCGTATGTGTATAAACATGTGTCTATGCTTATGAAAATTACGGTCTGCTTTTAGTGTGCGCCAATGTGTGTAGCCTTTAATCATGGTTTTATTGTAATTGAGTAGCAAATAATGTAAGTACAACGTGCAACGTGAAACATGCAACATGCAAATTACTATGGCAATGCAATAAATGGCAAACAATAGCTTCATAACTGCAGTTTCAACAACAATGCTGAGACATGGTTGAGATTTGCACAAGCCAAGCATAAATATATTAACGCCTAATAATATGCTACAAATGAGATTGCATATTCATAGCACACTACACCACAATCACACATATTTCAGCTCGTGTAATATGTGAGCAAGCCCAGCGAGTAAATGCAGAAAGTATTTTTTTTTTTTTTTTTGTTCATTAGTAATAAAACAAGCATTATAAATACAATCCAGGAGATTTGATGTTTTTAATCCGATGAGTAAAAATAATTCTGATTGATGATTTTAAAATTACCTCCATATTTTTACTTCTCTTTAAAGAACTCTAAAATTAGGTTTTGTATTCATTTAAAGCTATCTTTTAGAGATCTGTAAAGGTTATGGAAAAACTTAGAATATAAAAGGCACACACACTTTGTATTTTATGAAGCATTGAGTTTAGACAATAGTTAAAACCATGGACCAAGGGGACGGCCAGTGACTCTGAGTAGGAACCCATTTAGCTATCATAAAAAGTCGAGCAGTTAATGAAGGTCGGAAACGATGGAGTCATGTGTAGATGTTTACGCAAGTATGGAAAGTTCTCTGATTCTTATTCACTTTGGAGTTTCCTGAAATGAGTTTTTACATATAGTCATAGCAGCTCACGACTTCCGGTCTTAGACCAATTATCCTTTTGGTAACCAAAAAACATCCATTTGAAAGCGAGCTAAAGTGAGATGCCAAACCATCCCGGCTGTAAACCGTAAGCGGTGTCTACGCCTCAGCTCAGGTACATTTGGTCAGACCCATCAGGAAAGGAGAATACGAAGCAAATCCGTAGAAATGTATCTACTTGAGAATAAACTAGCACAAATGTTCGCGATGGAATTACCACTACCAGCAGGAAATCACTGTTATCATGGGCAACACCAAAAACATAAAGAATGCAGACAGGAAACGAAACACATTAGCCTGAATACAGCAAAGGGACCGACATTAGGTGCCCAAAATTCTAGTACGTCTTAATTTGAGGGTTACACGGCTATAGAGAACTGAGAACCTTATTGGCAAGCGCCAATACTACACAGTGCAAAGTCCCTCGGCCTCTCAAGAAGTTTAAGGGCCCATAAGCAATAGCTAGAATACGATCGAAGGATCCTTCCAACGGCTGGGGTAGCCTTCAACCCTCTAGTGTAGTAAAAGCAAAAAGACGATTTAGGGATCGTGAGGGTAGACCCGAATCTGTTGAACCTAGCCTGCAGTGAATATGTATCGTCAATTACGAATCCGTCTTCGGTTTAGTACGGGTGTTTCAGGGAGGACCCTGGAGCCTGGAGAATGAAGTTTCTTCAATTAATTTCCAAGATGCCAAAATGCTTCCGCAAGCCCTCCGCTCCGTCTGTAACAAGATGAAGCCGACGTCGCTCTGAAATTTCGGGATTGATGACAAAACGTCATAAGCTGTTAGCGGTCACAATTAAGGTTATTTCGACCTTCATCACATGACACCTTAAACTCTAATTAGGGTATATGACTCTTATAATAACCTACGATCAAAAATAAATTATAATTTGACAAAATAACGGCGTTCTTATTTTTAGTTTCGGTCGATTTTAGCCTGCCAAAATTCGATTTTTGATCAGATGAAAAATTGATAGGGCATTGTATCGGATAATTTGCAATGGAAGAACTTGTCTTAGAGAAATCAAGCTAACAAATCTGAAAAAAGTGCTTCGAGAAAAACGCATTTCAAGATAAACCAATGGAGTTCGCTGAACTAACTTTTTCTAAAAAAAATTTATTGCTTTTAAAACTTGTCTCGATAAATGGTTTTTTAATTCGCAAACTTGTGATATCAAAAACATAGTTTAAATTTGAAATAGAAAAAAATACATTTTTTAAATTTATATTGTTTGATTTCCTACTGGGTCACTTCAAGTCAACTATCACTAAGCGAGCTCGACCCACATAATAACTTTATATATATGTATATAAACATTTATATATGCCATTATTGCATATAGTATGTATATTGTTGTCTTATCTATGGCATGCAAAGATGCATTTAATATCTGCCACATTTAATGTGCAACATGTAAGCCGACACACTTGGAATTTCCTTTTCCTTTGCGATATTTGTGGCTTTTGTAGTACAATTACGAAGTCAGCAAGAATTTATCTTTGATTTTATTGTTGTTATTGCAGCCAATTGTTGCTTCTTGACTTTGTTGCTGCTGTTGCTGTTACTGCCGGCTTATTAACAGCTTGCTGCAAGGCAATCAACAAATCGGAACGTCTGGTGTTATTGAACTTCCTAATAGGAGGCAACACACACACAAAGGCAAATGGTTTTAGTGCGAATTCCGTGCGCCAAATTTTTATAGAGCGCTGTATGTGAGTGTGTGTGTTCGTAAATGATATTAATTTGCAAATACATGCAAACGTGTGCGTGCAAGAGCTTAACAAAGATGCGGAATTGGCTTATTTTGGTTGCCATGAATGCATTTCTAATAAACTCTGCATTTGCAAAGCCACTTCCAAAGCGCCGCTCCACTTACCATTACAGTAGCAAGCACACATAGCCATAAATAGACACATACGCTCGTATGCAAGCTTATGCTCGCATTTAAGCTAAACATTGCGACTTTATACGTCGCCGGGGAAAAGGATTAAGTGCGCAGCCAATGCCACGCACTGAATTTGCTGACGTTGCAAGCTTTGTGTTGGCGCTGCAGCGTGCCGCCATGTGTGTGCTGCAACAACAGATGTACAGCAACGTTGCCACAGCTTTTGGTGATTATGTGAAAACATTGCATTCGCCTACAAAGCGCCAATCCTGCTCACAATGCTCGTACACACATACATATACGTGTGTGTGTGCAACGTGTGGCATTTGGCGTACGGCAAGTAGCAGCTCCATGCTTTTGACTTCCATTGAGCAAAAATTAATCCTCATTGTATCGACATTCGGCAGCAGCAGCGGCAGCAGCTGGGCCAAACTATGCCACCATATGTGGCTGCCAAAGCACAAAGATATCAACACACACAAACCCGCGTGCACATGCACATAAATGTGCCTAATTATGCGAGCGTATTGCCGCAGACGCGACTGCGCTAAGTTGACAAGTTCATGTGCTCCCGCTACATTTCTGTTCGAGTGAGATTTATGTACCCCAGACTTACAGCAGCAACAAATCGTAGTGGAGTCGCGCCACCACAACTGGCATTGGTGCGTAACGTTTTAGAGGCGCGCTTGTGAGTGTCAGCTGAGTCAGCAACGTTGTTGCAACACCATTACGTTGAAGATATCACGTTTGCATACAGCTAAAGCGGGATTGATTTGCAAAATGATGGAAATTTATTGGCTTTTCAACTTGCAGCGGAATGTACTCATGTCGCAAATTTACAAAATATCAAGGACTTTGTAAGAGCTATTAAGAGAATTAGCAATGAAGCATTAAATTCTAGAAACTTTTATAGTAATTCTTAAATTATTCTGCTCCAGTTAACTTGATATTCCAATAATATTACTATTACATCTAGTTTCTTGATAATCCTGAAAGAAATTCACTTAAAATAATTAAAATATAATCCACAATGGAGACAACAGCCCCGGATGATAGACCCCTCTTTTGAAGATGCCCACTACAAAAGTACCTGGAATGTCCGGTTCGTCAATTGCGAAGGTGTCGCAACCCAGCTGGTTAATGACCTCGTAAGAGTAAATATTAAGGCAAGTAGTATTTACTACAGTGGCCAAATAAGGGAGCACAAATTCGGTGTGGGATTCAGAGGGGGTGGGTGACAGAGAGATTCAGTACGATGCACGTATAGCCACCATCCGCATCAAAGTAAAGTTTCTCAACGTATGGACGACGGAAGAGATGAACAATGTGACCGAAAATATTCTATAAGAACGTTTGTGGCGCACCTATGGAAGCTCTTCCCGCCAAGATGTCAAAATCGTGTTTTTTGAGCAAATGAGGTAACTTGGCACTACTGTTGCTAAATTCAGCCTCCGTGATCAAACATGCGCAAGTTTGTTGAGGCTGATCGACTTCTCCTGGGTCACAAATATGGTTATCTGTCATACCACCACAGGAAAATTCACTAAGCTACCTGGCTGTCTCCTGATCAAAAAGCCACCAACCAGATTGAGCATTTTGTGATAGACGGAAGACACGTCTCCACTATTTTAGATGTGCGTACGCTCCGAGTTCTTAACATTGCCTGGGATCACAATCTTGTTGCAGTGAAGAACGGTCTTCGACTCGAATTAAACACCTGCCCTCTGAGAGCACTCATCAACAACTCGGTATAGGGGAACTGTGGGACGGCATTTCAACCTCCTTAACCACAGCTGCAAACGAAACCATTGGCTTTCGGAAGGAACAAAAGAATATATGGGACGAAAAAGATGCGACAACTGATAAAAGATTTCAATACCTACTCTACCCTTGTAGAACTCCTACATGTAATCTAGTGACTGATGTCCTGATCATACTGAAATTATGGAGGGAACACTTTTCTAGGCTGCTTAAAGGCAGTGAAAACATGGAACCAGGAGTTGGTGAACCAGATTCTACAATCGGTCACAATGAAGCAGACGTTCCATTGTCCGACCATGGAAAAGTTCGTATAGCAATTACCCGTCTGAAGAACAATAAAGCGGATGGATTGCCGGCCGAGATATTCAATTACGGCGATCCCAGAATGCAAAGGGTAATCTAGGTATATCCGTAGGTTGAAGCAATTTTTGCAGATGTTTTTTTTTATTTTTATTTTTAAAAACTTTGTTTTTTAAGCTGTCACACTAGACCTTTTAAGAAAGTAATTGTGCAAGATAATTTCTGATCAGTTTCAGAAATGTATCACTCGGTTTTATGAATCGTGTTAAGAGTAGTTAGTTTCAGTTCAATTTTCAAATAATATAAGTGTCAAATATAAAAATCAGATTGCTCAGCCAATCTAGTATATATTCTAAATCCGACATTTAAAGAATTAATATCACGGATACTGAATAGCTTAATTGACTGTGAGATATGTTGCGCCGACCTATTCTCCAGCTCTGTAAATAGTGCATAGAGAAGAACAATGAACGACATTGTCCATTTATTTATTTATTTACTTAAGTGTATGAACATTAATTCTTACAGACTAATGGAAAATTAGGACGCTAAATAGAATTCTAAAATAAATCAATTAAAAGTACATAAGTAATTAACTTAAGCTAAAAAAAAGAATTAAGGGTATTAATGAAGGATACCTTAGAGAGAGAGAAATCAAGAAGAACTTTTTCGGAAATCGAGTGAAACTCTCGCATAGGACGCTTGAGTGGAGCATATTGAGCAAAGTTAGTACTTTCCTTTATATAATAAAGTGGGGAAATAGATCTGAGACAACGTAGGGGAGCATTGAAGTTAATTTTCACACGCTTGGACACGCTCGTTCCTATTAATTGACGATATGCAATATGGTCTCCAGATGAACACTGCCTACTCCAAAATGGACCGAACAAAGCATCTATACAGTAATTTTAACGTGTAGGGGTCGGAAAAATTTAAAGCAATGCGACGGACAAAGCCGAGTATAGAGAATGATTTAGAAATGATATAGTTGATGTGACTACTGAAAGAAAATCTGTTGTCAAAAACTACCCAAAGATCTTTGATTTCAGTAACGCATTTTAGGACGCAATTAGAAATATTGTAACATGAGGATAAGATGTTGAACCATTTTGGAACCAACTTATCTCATTCGGTTGTTCCAAATATAAATGTAATCAGAGCTACAGAATTAAATGATTTTAGCACTGATATGGACCGATTTTGCTTTCAATATTCAGTTTATGAAAGAGATTCTTACATATCGTGATTACCATATTTGATAAGTAGAAGCTATGATTTAAACAGGATTCAACTCCACGAAACGTATTTTTCTTAAATTAGCTCAGCGGTTTAACAACAAAATGATATCCTCAACAAGCAACTTTAACTCAAAATTACGGAATACAAAATTTCACTGCAATATTTGCAAAAATCTTTCTCGATACTATTGCACGCCGTCAGTAAATTAAAATCAATTCAAATTTGCATTCTCCAATAACAACTTATTTCGCATAATAACAGCAAACCAATAAATTTTGATTTTCTAATTACGCAGCTTAAAATTATAGATTAAATTTCAACAGCACATCCACTTAGTCAACCATACTTACGCTCCATTTGCATTATCACGTAGCCATAGCTATGGCCAAAAGCATAAAACACACACACACACACACACGCGTGTCGTTTAATAGACATTCACGTATATTCTAATGCTCGAAAATGTCTTTAAGTAGTCATGACTGTGTACTTATGGGAGAGCACTTGCGACGCTGCTTACACAAACTAATTAAATTGAAGAGGCTTCTAACACTGTTTGTCCTCAATCAAGCGGAGACAGTGACATACGCACTAACATACACAATTTGGTCATACTTATGTATGTATGTGTATGGTTGTGCTTATGAATATGTGTGCACAGTTAAATATTTTCATAATACGCCCACAAACGAATGCTTAAGAATTCACTAACTTATGCTGGCACTCAGGTTTCTATTATTGACGGCTATGTGTGGAATTGATTTATAAGGGGCTAAAAAACCAGAGAAAGCGCATATGCGAAAAATGTTCTATGGATCATTCTGAACAACGTTGCTACGGAGATGGTGGGTCTAGAACCTGTTTCGAACCAACGATTGTTTAGGTGAAGTTTAATTTTTAGGAATGATAAAAATTTGTTCGTCAATATTTGAGTTATCTGAAATTAAATACGTAAATGATATTCTCTTGATCATGTATCGGAATCGATCAGATCAGACAACTATATCGCGCAGATTCCATACAACTCAGTATTAAATTTTTTTTAACTTCGCTGGCTCGAAGAGAGACCAGAGTAAAGAAACCCATAGTCTCTTAGGCAAAGTTCTTCATAATGATCTAAAAGCATTACATTACATTTACATTATTTACATTATTATTATTATTATTATTATTTATTTTTTTTTTTTAATTTATTTATTATTATTATTTTTTTTTTAAGCAAATTCGTAATGAGGTTTCATTATTAATACTAAAAAAAAAAATCTATAATTCCACATCAAATATTTGCTTTTCCACTTCCATTTATTCCTACAGGGTACATATGCCACTACACCGAAGTCCTTATGAACACACATACTTTATACATATGTATAAAGTTTGATTCAAAGACTCCACCTATCAACAACTTTGGAAGTGATTAAAAATGTTTGTAAAATCAACAAACACCAACGATTTATAGCAAACAAACAGCGACGAAGCAACAGTTTACAAGAAAATCGACTTGAAGGTACTTATGTATATTACACACACAAACATATTAGTTAACATGTCTGAGAAGAAGAAGTGTGGCATATGCAAAGTGAATGCTAGAAATACGGTTATGATTTGTGTGTTTAGGATGAGCTTATTTATATTTTAGCCAAAGCAGTTGTAGGTGTATTTATGTACCTATGTTTATATTAATAATCGATGAGGAAGTTTATGTGTGTGTGCTAAAATTAGAACTTTAGAGTAGGCTTTAACTTATATCTATGAGTTTAGCTACGCTTAAAATAACTTTAAGAAAATTCAGTATATAGTATATATGTACATTCTAAGCCAATAAAGAAGAAGATATTAAGAACGGTACCAGTGAGAAGGAGTAATTTATTTATAGTATTTTAGTATTTAAATATTTTGCTAATTTACTTTAGTAAAACTGTTTATAGTAGAAAATATACAGCAAATAGAGACMAATAAAGTTATTATTATTATTATTCTAAAGACACATATCTTACAAAAAATTTTGTGAAGTTTTTAAAGGCAAAAGTTCAAAAATCGGCCATTACGACCCTCACCAAGGTTAGGACCTCCGAAAAAAGATGCTTCTGTGTTGACAGCAGAACTTCTTCGAAGTAGAAAGAAAAATTTGATGTGATTATTAAGACGATAGACTCGGTATTATGCAAAGAAAAAACAAAAAAGCGAAACTTGCTAATATTGTTGAAAATTTCTTGTTTTTTTGTTTTTTTATATTTTTAATGAACAAAGTTAAATCCTTTGTTCAAGATCTTGCAATTTACATTTCAAAGACTTTTGTAAAATTTCAGTAAGATCAGTTTAGTAGTGCACGAAAAATCTTGACAATCGACTATGAAAACAAAGTCTCGAGATTAATTCGTTTAAAACTTTAAGTGACTATATAGCTGAGAATACTGTATCTCCATAAATGTTAATCGGATCAACTGGAGAATTAATGGCAATATTATAAAAATATTATAGAATGAAATAAGACAAAAAAAATTATATATTTTTTTTTAAACCGTAAAACCCATCATACACTTGGTGTTAAATTTAAAAAATACATACACATTTTTCTTATCTTATTTTGATGCATTATGCCAATAAAAATAATATGCAAAAATTATAAACAAACATCTCAAGCAGATTCTGAGTTACAGCCTTCTAAAATGCAGCCGGTCAAGCTCTTTCTTTCTTCTTTAAAAACTTTCAAAACAGGCTCCTTCTGCCTCGATGCACCGCCATATCTATATCTATGTATATCTATATCTATATTTATATCTATATCTATAAAACAGGTGAATACGGGGAGTGGTTAATGGTTAAAATGTGATTTTTGGTCAAATAATCGGTCGGTCACAAGCGTCGATCAATGAGATGCCGCATGTTGGATTCTGAGCAATTCTGGGTCGTCAGTCAATTCATGTGGAACAAACCGTGCACACACCTTTCGTAAGCCCAAATGTTCGCTTAAAATGAGATAAATCGATGTTTTGAAGATGTTCAATTTCATTTCCATAAATTTCAATGTTGATTTCGGCTGATTTTTGATGAATTCTCGCACAGTTTCGATGGGATTTCCGGTGATCACGGATTTGGATTGGTGCACATGTTGTTCGTCATTTATGTCCTTACGACCACTTTGAAAACGTTGAAAACACTCGTGCACTCGTGCACACCATCGCTATAAACTCAATTGAAACGTTTCGGTAAATGTTTTACTAATTTTAGAACAGAATTTACTATTGGCTCCTTGTTCGAAGCTCATTTTCGAACTGATAACACAAACATACTGACAGTTAAAATGCAACAATTTCACTTCCAATCAATGAAGCGTCATGAAATTATCACTGGACAATCGATTAAGATAACAGGTTCTAACGCGCCATATAGATGTAGATGGCGCCACCAGCGGGCGCTAAATTCGAAAAGTCCTGTTTACTTTGGAATTCACCTTGTATATACCATTATCAGTGTCTATAATTTTTTTACAACAATATCATCCAGGCAATAACTCCTTAGAATATTATTTGAGGTAATGCACCGCGACCTAAGGTCTATAACTCCTTGCCTTACAAACCGTTACTTGGAAGTGCACATTCCAATAGAGTCTCTCTGCGAATTAGTTAAAGATGACAACTAAGCAATGCCAGCTTTTCGCCCACTCAAAATCATCATCATCATCATTTGCGCCACTCGAGATTTGATGGAATTGTAAGTAAACATAATTTTTGCCTGGATTTCCTGCGGCTGTTTATTATTCATCGCTTTTGCGGTTGATTTAATCGACAATTAATGTAGTCACTACGCTCGGGTTTTGCCGCACAGGCCGCATTGCAGACACTTGCCACACGCTTGGATACCAGTAGATCTTGTAGATCGAGCCCATCATTAGTTCAAACAAACGCACACACAGCCACTCAGTCACACTGCATACGCACACGCAAAAACTACAACAACCAGCGATACGCACGCACCCAAGCTAGATGCGGAGCCACATCGGCAAAGCTCATAAATATTTCTTGCCTGCGGTTGTTTTTTTGTTATTGTTGTTAACTGACGGTATTTGTGTAATCTAATGCGTGTGGCGTGCTACAAATGGCAATGGCATTAGCTACGGCAATGGCATAGCAATCGACAGCTGTAGCTACCGTTGCCAACTTGCTGCTTCCGTGCCATTTGCTAATGTTGGTAATCTGAATATTGTAAATGTGTGTATGCGCCACGCTGTATATATATACATATATATGTGTATATATTAGGTGTGTGTGTGTGTTTATAGGGAAGTGTTGCCTATCTTGAGCTATCCGCTTGCCTTTGTGATTTCTATTGCCACAAATGTTTGTCGCATTGCTGCCACTCAACGCGCAACCAGCTACTGCCGCAGCCATTTCAGGCTTAATCCACAAACCGGTTGCCCGTGTATGTATGTAGCTGTATGTGCTTGCTGGCAGCTAATTCGATATTGAAATTTGTATACGCCCGCGTAGTTATAAAGCTATTTGTTGAATGCACCCTTCCAATGGTCGTGCCACGCACGTTAGCGCACGTTGCATTTCGTTGCATTTTCAGCGTGCGACTCCATGGAATGCCGCACGCATACTTGTATATGTACACAATAATGGAGAAATGCAAACAATGCGCAAAAGCATTGCTCGTATTTCGGGGTATGTGTGTGAGTGTGTTGGTAGCGATGGGCTCCTTGCAACACGCAACGCACATCCCAACTGCAATGAATGGCAGCTTGACGTGGCATCTAATTTCTATTGGCACTTCGCGTCACTGCATGCACACACACACACACACACACATACATAGTAGTCACAGGCGGGTTTGAGTGTCGAAATGCTGTGCAATCGGAAATAGAGTTTTTCTTATAGATTGATAGACGTTTGTAAAGTCAACGCGCTGCTCGATACTAATTGAAATAAATGTGGAACACGACTGCTGTCCATTGTTGTTGGTTTTTAGTGGGTGTTTTCCTTTTTATGGCATCATTGTCAAGAGCTCTGGAGACATTGATATTCATTGTGTGCAAATAAAAACTAAGTGAATTGTTTAGCCATGAACATTAAAAAATTGATGGAGAATAATGAAATTCGAACACATAAATATGTATGTATGTATGTTCATATACAGAGAAAAAGCTTCTTGCACTTATAACAGATAGTCTTAGCGAATTTCGTATTCATGACATAAAAATGTAATATTATTTTGCAAATCTAAAATCCAGTATCAATAAAAATGTATTTATAATAGCTTTACTTCAAAATGTGTATTGGAAAAGGCTGTCACCTGATTTGAAATCAGAGTTGGTTGAAAGTTAATTTGGCGTTGTAAAATTAATGTCGAGTGTCGGTACAAAATCCTAAAAGTTTAGAAAATCTTGCGTTTAATTATGTACAGTTTCTTACAAGGTTGCCACACTTAGGGAATTTCCAAAGGAAATGCTCTAAATTTGAAAGTAATGCAATACTTGTTTGGAATTTAAGGTTTCTTCGGACGATTCGCTCAACTTATAACCAACTTAATCGGCCTACTCAGTGTACTCTTCGCAACACCATCACCCTTCTTGAGACCCAGCATTCATTATTAGATAATATTTGATCGAATAGACTACGTCTAGCACGTAGTGACGAGAATGTCACAGCAGCAGGTCAGAGTGTATACGAAGACCGCGGTGAGTCAATTCGGCGCCGTTCGCAGCAACTCGTACGGACGTATGAAACGACTTGGCGCATTTTACGTCGAGCTCTTTATTGACAGCTTGTGCAATAACTGTAACCGCTTGACCTTAAAAGCAGCATCAATTCGCTCTATGGTTTTTAAAAGTTCCAAGAAGATCCGACGTTTCTGAGCCAAATATGAAGAAATACAAAACATGTCATTTCATTCCTAAAAGCACCGGTTTGGTGTGGTTTGTCGGCCGGTAGAATTATAGGTACATGTCTCTTTAAAAATGATGACAGTGGGAACATTACCATCAATGGCGACTATTTAATGCCTGAAATTGAAAGTCGGGAAGGATAGAACACTTCGGGAGCAGATTACGTAAAATTTAACGTTTTGGGTCGATCGTTTGAGTGTGATATCACACCACTTCACCATTTCCTGAGGCGTTATGAAAAGTCCAAAGTCTATGCAGACAATCCTGCTTCGATTCAGGAGAGAGGCCTTGGAGAAAATCGTTCGTCGTTCGCCAGTTACCAGTCGAAGTGCTCGAATGAGTCATTGGACTCTATGGATGGACCACGTAGCCGCGACTACATTTGAAAGAGAAAAACTTAAAAAAAAAATGCCAAAGAGTGTTCTTTTAAATTACAATAAACATTTTCTATTAAATTTGAAATATTCGTGTTTTTTTTTAATGGAGTGAATCTGAAAATGGATTACCTGCTATAAGTATTTGATTTTTTCTTAAAGAAATTTCGTCGACTAAAAAGCGTGCCATACAAGCACTTGTCTTCGGTAGTTCCATTTGTATGGTAGTTATATTCTATAGTGATCCGATATGAAGCGCCTCTTCGGTGAGCACACCATTGCATTGTCAATAATTATTGTTATTATTATAATCAATGCAAAATTTCTGAATGTTCTCAAATTTCACCAAGATATATCCAAGAGTTTCAACAAATTTCGCTAGATTGCCAGTTAGAGCTTGAGAAATGCCTATATATGTACATATAGCCCTCTATAAAGCGATTGGTAGTGAATCAGTTACAATTTTTTCGAACATAGTCTTCAAGAATATTCCACTTAAAACACTCACTGGCATTAAATTTTGCTCCTACGAGTATTACTTCGCAAGGTGCAACAGCTCTCACGATCCTGACCGTTCAAGCAACATACAATGGCGTGCAATTTATACACAGACACGCCTTCTACAATTACCCACGAGCAACCGCCTACTTTCTTGTGTAGCGCCACACTGTCACGCCCACACATTTGCACACATGCACTGCGTATATACCATTTTTATTTGTAATATGCTACATCATATAGCGTAGTATGTGTGCCACACGAACATCTTCCTTCGACGCTGCCACATAGCAACGCTAGCACAAGACGGACTGCAATTTCACCTTGGAATGTTAACTGCCGCCCAGTTGCATGTAAATACAAAACAATGGCCGTGCTCTTGCTACACCGTGTGGTTGTTACATTGCTACAACGCTGATTGTTTGTATTGTGAATGCATGGCGGCACTTGACGGTGGCACAATTGTAGTTGCAGATGTTCCTAAGTTTTTGCTGATGGCGTGCTCCTTGTTGTGGCATTCAAGCCAAGCAGCCAGCCATCCAAAGAGCTACTAATGTGCCAGGCCATTAGTTTGTGCTACATGTTGCAGCTGGCAGAACTCGGCTGCTAGTTACATACGCAGATATATATATAAATGTAGTGGTATATATATTAGCTATATGTGCAATTATATTCATATATGTGATTGTACTTGTTGCACGCTATGCGCAACACTCTAAATGCCACAATGCAACAACTTACATGGAATTACGACAATACCTTCTTGACTGTCGCAGTGTGCACGTGTCGGGCGAAGTGGTAAGGAAAGCTGCTGCTACAAGCGAAAATAATGAGGCAGGATGCTACCTGCGAGTGTGTAGCGAGTGCTCCTTAGATTTATTACAGAAGCGAGCATCTTAATGTGTCGTAAACAACCACTTTAACTAACAACAATGCTATTTTCAGCAACATTTTGTGCATTTACTGCTAAATATATCGAACTCGACAATATTTGTGTCAAAACTATTATTTTAAAAATTATTGTTGAGAGTTTGCTTTTTGCTTAATTCGGTGTTGCATTTAAGCTCACGTAGCCAGGTTGCACAGACTCCAAGTATTTCAAACACCTAAGTTAAATGAAGAATACAGCACAATAATATAACTTAACGACCAATTATATTTACCTCGTTTTTAAGTCATTCCAAATTGGAAAACTCAATCGAAATGCACTCAGAATCATATCCGACCAAAGCCTATGAAGTCGGAAGCGTTCCAACATCTACACTCCACTTCCACTTGAATATGCACCACCATTATCATAAAGTTCTACATGAAGTCCTATTAGAAGCCAAACTATTATATTCCTTGTTAAACCGAAATAGAACTTTCTAAAAAAATGCCACAAATCTACCTTTGCGTGGTTTTGTTAACTATCTCTGATGACTTTGCAAGGCGAAAATCATGTGATATGTATGGAAAAGATGTATTGCCATCCGGGCTAAACAAATACGACTAAAAAGAACTGATAAATAGCATGCATCTGGTTCTTTGTAGAATATGGTCGGACAAAAGCATCTCCAACGATTAGAATATAAGTGTGCTCTGCCCAATCCACAAAAAGATAGACCCCACAACTACGCCAACTACCACTGCATAAGCCTCCTCAACATCGCATATAGGGTTCTATCGAGCATATTGTGTGAAAGATTAAAGGCCACCGTCAACAAGCTTATTGGAAAAATCGACAACTGACCAGACATTCACCATGCGCCTAATCTTGAAAAGACCTGTGAAATGAAGATCGACATATACCACCCCTTCGTCGATTTCAAAGCTGCTTTTGACAACACGAAAAGAGCAGTCTTTGTGCCGCCACGTCCCGCAAAACTAATACGTCTGTGTAAACTAACGTTGAGCAATACCAAAAGCTTCATCAGAATCCTCAAGGACCTCTCCAAAGCGTATGTGTCTAGTTGTGAACGAGAACAAGACGAAATATCTTCTATCATCCAACAAACAGTCGCGACTTGGCTTCCACGTCACTGTTGACAGTCATAAATTCGAAGTCGTAGATAATTTCGTTTATCTTGGAATCAGCATTAGTACCAACAACAATGTCAGTTCTGAAATCCAACGCAGAATAACTCTTGCCAACCGGTGCTACTTCGGAATGAGTAGGCAATTAAGAAGTAAAACCCTCTTCTGACGAACAACGACCAAACTCTACAAGTCCTTTCAGTGCCCACCGGTGGAAGCAGAGGAAGAGGAACACCTCCACTTCACTGAAAAGACCAGATGAAGAAAGAAAATCTGGCTTCGCTTGGAATCTCCAATTGGCGTCTCGTTGCGAAAAGAGGAAACGACTGGCGCGCCGTTGTAAACTCGCATAAGCGGTGCCTACGCCGATAAAGAAGAAAGAGTACGGAGAAGATGTGTTAACAAAACTCTAATTCAAAAATTATTTGACAAAATTTCGTTCCTTTAACTTCGATCGTGGAGTTCCTGAAAGACCTCTTGAAGCCGATGTGGATAAAATGAAGCCCTTGATCAATGGAAATCGTCGAAAAACAACTAAAGTTATTGCAGAAAGATTGAGTTTATGTGTTTTATTGAGGTTTTACACAATAAAATGACTTTTTATAATATTTAATATAAGTTAATTACCCAGCTCATATATACATATGTTCTAAAATTTTAGGTTCGAGTTAGTTTTGCTCAAACTCAAAACTCAAAATGAAACGCAAAACGACAGCGGAGACTGTATTTGAAGTGCCTTTCCTCACCAACTTATCAGCCTTACTGCTACCTGCGATTTTACGGTATCATATGTCTCATTCAGTTTTATTCTATCTGATCTCAATATCTCACTTAGGTCGGTAAATCAATGATTGGCAAGAATAACTGGGTGTTGAATTTCGTAAGTCCAACTTTACTGAAAAGTTTTTAAAGTTTCAATCACTAAGGAGCCCACCAACATGGAGAGTTGCGTTGTCAGGATTGAACAGCTCTTGAATTGATTTTTTCTTTGAATACCCATTATTACATACTGACATATGTACAAGTATATGTACCTATATTTATAATAATACAGTTCAACCTGAAGAGCCTTGATCCGCATGTACTTTTATTTAATCAACTAAAAAATTGGCATAAGAGTCACCCCAGTCATACACTTATCCTTAATCTAGCAAGTTAAGCCGTTAAAGGACGATGAAACGGTTCAAACTTTTGTAAATTTTTATTAAATTTTTCTCACTTACCGAATCGTCCAAAAAATGATACATAAGTACATACATACATATACCATATAACAGTATTCATCAAACGAAAACAGTGCACATAGAAGGCACCCAAAACCAAACAAAGTGCTCTAGTCACATTCTACTCTGGTTACTCGGGTGATTGAAAATCGCTTTGGTAACGTGTTAAACAAATTTATTATTTGTCTTCTATTTGCTTTCGCCATTGTTTCTGCCGCAATACCAACATCCAATATGCCTGCCTCAATCAAGCGTGCGAGGCAAAGCGGCTCAGTAGATTTACCCCACACCCCAAAAAGCTGCCATCAGTTGCCAGGTTGCAGAGCTACTAATAACAAGTCACAATAGCAACAACAACAACAACAGTAAGCGGCACAAAAAAGTACGCAAGCAAATTTTCTAATAAAGAAAAAAATACACACACAAATATTCCACAATTTGGCATACACTGTGGCGCATAGGCAAGCAGAAAATTCAAATTCATAAACACAAACAAATCGAAAAAGCATTGAAGTAGAATACAAAATCAACAAAAATCAAGAAGAGCAAATAAAAATAAAACTGGAAAAGTAAAAACAAAACGAGCTGACAGTACCGCAAGTAAACAAAATGAATTGTGAAAAACAAAAACTTCAAAATATAAGCAGAAAAGACAATAAAATAACATAAGTGCAATAATAATATAGCATGCGACGAAAAAGTGCGGATGATGTGACAATGATGTCTGTAAACTTTGATGTGATGTATGACAAAAAGTCACACTGAAATCGGCAGTTGATGGAAATGTGTCTAGCTTTTAAGTAGATGTGAAAAAAACTAAGTGAAAAGTTTTTGGAAAATAAAGGATAAACATGAAAATATTTGCACGTAGTATAATGCGAGAGTTCTGAGAAGTATTAATTAATTTTGCGCGCGTGTTTGTCAAATAAAGAAATAAGAAAAAGAAGTGGTTTTAAAGTCTTCTAAGAGGTGAATGATAGGCCATCTTGACCTTCCCACCAAAAAATGTAATAATATAATAATAGAATATATGCACGGCTCATAACCGTAAACCTGTTTTTATATTTTTTAATTAATATTTCTAATATTCTATTCACTTAAAACTAATCGCGATAAACATAAAGTAATATGAATAGTATGTAGAAAGTCTTTTCGTATTTCTAATCAAACTTCTACTAATTTTATTCATTTTTTTTTTTATTTATGATGAGCTTTAATGATCATCAATATGAGTGGTCTTGCATTGTCCTGATGGAAGAAGAAGCCTTTTTGTTGATCAGTTTTGGCTGTTTTTTCGATTGCTCTTTTAAATTTCATCAGTTATTGACAGTAAAATGTAAAATCAATTGCTTCACCACGCTTGAACCATGACCTTTTTCGCACATTATTGTCGTATTTGATCCACTTTGTCTCCTGTTAACATCCGCTTCAGAAATGGTTCGATTTCACATCGTTTTAGCAAAGAATCGCAGATTTTAATTCAGTCCTTTAAACTTTTTTACAGACAATTCTTGTTTTGCCCCAACATCATGCTTTTTTTATAGCCCACCCTTTTTAAACGTTTCCAAACCGTTTGCTGATGAATGTTAAGTGTCATGGCTGGTTATGTGACGGTCCTGATCAATATTTTCCATAATTCATTGACTTTTTCCACGATAGGTCGACCAGAGTGAGGCGCATCTTCACATAGAAAGCTCCACAACGGGAGCGAATGATTGTTGTGCTACATTAACTGATACAGCATCATCTCCGTAAACTTTACAAATTTAATTTTTTTATTCAAAGTATAAGTCCATATTTTTTCACTGGGCAATTTTTTTCAAAACCTCTTAAGACAGTGTGAATGTAGGTGAATGATAACCCCGCCTACTCCGTATATAACGGTCTTGTACTTTCACTTTCCAGTATACAAAAAGCTCAAATTAATAAATCGAAATACAACTTTTCAAAAAAAAGTAACTTTAAGGTGGCCATCTCCCCTCCAAAAATTGTTAGAACTGTCTAAGTCTCTAAAATTGAAAATGAGCTGATTCCCAAAATATCGATCAATGTGTGAGATATGTAACTGATATTCGCAGAAAATACGTTCCTGATAAAAGTATGATTATATCTATATAATAAATTTATTGAATCGGAATAATATTTCTTTTAGCTATCATATAACTAATAAACAGATTTTCGAACTTCACGCTGACTTGATATCGCATTTATCGGTCAACAACGAATCGGTTTCATATTTTAGGTCTTTGTTTCTTGAATGATATCATAATCAGCCTGATTGAGCAAATTCAACATATTTAGTCACTTCAAAGTTTGTAAGGGGGTAATAACTCCCTTATTGTATTATTCTTGATTGCCGCTCATTGTTGCAAAGTGCTTTATTGACTTGTCATCACTCATAGCACCTTGCAACAACTGTTGATGCATTTAAATTTCCTCATCACTCTTCCAATATAATGTTTTTCTTTTCAAATGCTTTCTAAGCATTCATGCGTATGCAAATTTTTTATCCACTTCATGTGGAAGAGAGCATGTTTCTACTAAGATGCCACTGCAATGCGTAAAGACCTTCGTAATATGGTAAATACGCGTGATATTGACTGCAAAGAACACGCTTCAATTTCGGTATCACATTGACAACATCCAATGACAAATTCAAAATCTTGATACGTCAACAAATTGTTAAATAATTATATACTTGAGGACCCGTCCACGCTTCACTGTGGCTGATACTACCATCTACATTATTTCGATTAATTGGATTCTAACTATTAGTTAGTAGATATAGCATTTTTGTGAAGCAACTTGCGTTAGTTTATAAAAAAATGGATCATAATCGTGTATTGATAAAGCATTACTTTTTGGGGGAAAATACTGTTGAATTTGCTAAGCTGGAAACAGGCGAAATGAGCACTGAGGACAATGATGTTCTAAAGAGGCGAAAGCTCTGTGCAAAGTGGGTGCCTCGAAAGTTCATAATCCAACAAAAATAACGAATAACTGATTCTGAGAAGTGTTTGAGTGCTCTCTAATCGTAATAAAACCGAATTTTTGCGTCGGTGTGTGACAATAGAAACGTAGCTCCATCATTTCCCACTGGAGTCCAATCGACAGTCATTCTAGTGGACTGCAGATGATGAACCGGTTTTCAGGTGTGGAAAGACAAAAAATCGGCTGGTTTACTGAGAGAGTTATAATCTATTTCACTGTCTGTTTGGTTGCACTAATTTTCTACTGTTCCAAATACTTACCAATTGCATTAGTTTTGAGGAAGTATCTGTTTAAAATTGTACACATATGTTCAAAGGATGCCTACAAACATGACTTTTTAACAAATACTTATAATTTGAAATAGTTTTTTTTTGAGTTGATTTGGATTCTAATATAAAGAAATGAAAAGTATCCTATGTCCTTACCCAGGCTCTGAACCACCTTCCCACAAATTTTCAGTCAAATCCGTTCAGGCGTTTTTGAGTTATAAATTGTGTAACTAACACATCTTTCTTTTATATATACAGATATATACATAAGTACATATATGAAAATGCACCTTTAGTTTCTGTATGGACAGATATTCAACGAAATGAGCAAGCCATTGTATTTTTAGTACAGTAGTAAGTAAGTGTCGAAAGAGTGTTTAACTCACTTTCCCCAACGGACTTTACCAATACCTGTGCTAACTCCGAAGTCAAATAGAGATTCACCCGCGTTTGTTCGAAAATGACCAAATTTTTAGTTACTTGTATACCGACCGATCTCGATTAATGTGGCACTTCAGATTCAAAAGGCCTGAAGAATTTATACATGCACTCAGTATTTTTTTAACAAGGTATTAGGAACTTTTTCGCTTCCATTTTCTTAATTTAGCTCGCCTTCAAAGTGATGTTTTTTGGCTACCCAGAGGATACTTGGTCTAAGACCAGAAGTCGTGAACTACTTGAGCAATATGTAAAAGAATCGCTTATGGTTACTCCCGATTAAATGACGCTCAGGGAACTTTTAAACATGGCTCCATCCAAAAATAAAGAATTTTAGCCACCTTCGATTCAGTACTCGAATCGCTCTGTTTGAATTCGGATCACAAAGTTATTCTCTTGTATTTTAATAAACTAAAAAAGGGTGTATGACGTTCTCTGACGCAATGCGACGTAAGATTATTGGCTTAATTGTTGCTGGACGTTGCTTGTATTGTTAGGTAGCTCAGCAGCTTTTCTGACCGCAAAGACTCTTGCCTGGAAGATATTGTAGTATTGCGCAGCTGTAAGAGTCTCCTCAGATCCAGCTCCGCGTAATAGACAGATACCAGCGTCTACTTCTTCAGCCAATTTTTTTCCATCCATTAAGAGTTTCGCTGATGGATCGTCTCTCCCTGCGCCATTTTTATCTTGATTCGAAAACTTCTTTCCCAGATAAAGCATTACTGCTAATCGACCCGTTTCCGCAGGTTATTGTGGAATCTGGCAGCTAATTCCCCTAAGTATTTTTCCAATGTTATTTGGTGGCAGTTTGAGCGGTTCTTATTGCTCCTATTATGCAGAGAGTATCGAGCCGCTGTATTCGGTCAACGATTTCCAGTTTGAGATTTTACTGGCCATACCAAAGCATCGTAAATACGATTGGCTTGATGGTCGCTATGTAACAACACTGTATAAGCAATATGTCCTAAGTGGACTTCAGTAACATCGCGACTGCGTGAAATTGTGGTGCCTTTTTACTCTTTCTGAAAACTACACTCAGGTACTTGATATGATACTTATGCCATGACGAGATCTTGTAGCATATACATTTTACCGACATTTGCGTTTAGTTTAGTCGATGTTGTTGTTGTTGTTGTAGCGGCAGAACTCAGCCGAGTTGACAGTCCTTGGCCGGATACAAATTCGGGTCCATTCCGGTTACGTAGACCCGACTGTTCGTTTGCTTTTTGAAAATAAATACCTGCCTTTGCTTGACGTCCGTCGCTCAGGCTGCACCCGCTTGGAGGTTATAAATGGCAATAACAGTTTGCTGTCCATTCTCTATTGGGTACCTTGGTACTCTTAAAAAATGTTCCCTCCACTCTGTTTCTTCATCACCCTTATCGCTTCATTCAAGTTTTTTTAGCTCTGATATTTAATTTAAAATAGACACGCATGTAACAACGCATCAACAACTTAACGAAATATTAAACGAAAACTGTTTGTTACTGTTTTTTATTCAACCCTTCCTTCTCTCTGTTTCAGTTCGATTTGCGTTACCTGCCAATGTGGCATGTGACAATCGATAGATTTTCAGTTTGATTTACATTTTGATTTGCATGTTCTACGAATCGCACCGATTGTTACTTACACCGAAAATAACAACGAATACAAGTGATTGCATTGGATTGATTTTATCCTGCTTTCCACTTTCAGCTGCAACAACTTGCAACACATTTGTCATCTGCAATCAGAGCTGATCTGACGATTCCAATTCGATTTGTGCGAAAGCAGACCACAACAACAATAACAACTGCCAACGGTATTAGCAACACCCGCAATATTGTAACAATAATCTAGCCACTATGGAGTCACACATGGCTGTGGAACTAGATAACCGGCTACTGTGGTTGCGTTACATCATCAGCAATATGGTGGGCGTCTACGATCCCGAAAGTGTGAATGCATTGATGGATAATCACGTTGAGGAGTTCACACACTTTCTGAACGACAAATGTCTAAAAAACTCCGACATAAAATTGCTGTTGCTGACGGTGTGGCGCACCTACTATGACAAGATGGTCGAGAAGGAGATTACAGTGCTGGAAGAGGGTGAGTATGGTGTGCGGGTTTTATAATGAAATCATGCCGGGGGATTAACAGTAGATATGAATGACTGTGTGTGTCGTAGGGCTGTGAGCGTAGAGCCCATATGTGCCACAGGAGCCACGAATGCAAAGTTTGTTGTACTTACGACGCCACTCTGAGTCTTAAGTTATTGTGTTGGTTGAAAGTTCTGTTACCACCATCTTAGTTGTCCCATTGAATTTTCTGACTGCAACAATCTCAAGTGCTGCATAAACAGATAGTGCACCTGGACCGCAACAGAAGAGTTGAGCCGCAACTCCAGCATGTTCGGCTTCCTTCGTACGCGCAAACACACGTCTACTGCACACATATGCACGCATCGTATTGCAAGTATGCTGGTCAGCAGCAATGGTCGTGAATCGCTACATTTAKATAGATAGATAGACATTTCCCGTTAGGGCTACACCTAAAGGTGTCCAATGTGAACGCCTGTTGAGGGATTTACGCTGATGAAGCTCAACACTGACCAAACACGCAATTTGCATTTGCACACACACCCCGTAAAGTTGTATGTGCCACATAATGCGACAAGGCCCTGCAGTTGCAAGGCAATATTTGAGAGGGTCGGGTTGTGTAATTCAAATAGAGCAGTAAAGCAGGTAAAACATATGTGCACCCTAAGGAAGTAGAGGGCACCGGCAGGAACACAGCTAAGTATGATTGACAGCTAAGCAGTTTGAAGACAGTAGACTCGACGCTTGCACGTCAAAAATGAGGATAGCCTACAGGCGACAACAACGGCAAGCAACAACAATTGGATAGCTGCCAGCAGCTGGTAATGGCAAGCAGGCTCGCCACAATAATACCAAAACTGCAGGTGCCACCGCTCACAGTTGCTTGGCCCAGTTGCGCCAGCGTGGCGCGCATAGCACATTTACAACATGCCACAGCAGGGCAAACTTACTAGAGTCTCACACAGGCAGCTTTGCGAAAACAGCAACTCCAATTATTTACAAGTGTTATTTGCACGTGCAACAATGCGCTGCAGCAACGGTGCAGTAAAGTCTTCGTTAAAAGAAAGCGGGTTGTTGCTGGCAGTGGGCTTTCGACAGCGCTTTGCTGGAGGGGTGATAGGTAGCACGTTTCGTGGCAGTTAGGGTACGCATTACAACAGCTTAGCAACACATCGCCGTTATTGAAGTTATTTGTGTACATGTATGTATGTGTGTGCGCATGTGTGTTTCTTGGAAGACGCAATTTGCCTAGTGAAGAAGTTTCAGCTACCGGGTGTTCTTGTCGACCGGCGGTGCTGAGCTGGTTGTACACGCTTTGTTGTGGTATTGTGGTTGACTATAACTGTTCATCAAAGGGCTCTTGCTGGTATAATAATCTATATAATTGTATACATGTTTGCATTTATATTCACATTTATTAAGTACCCCACTAATTGTAGGGTTAGCTTGTAAATTAGAATCCAAGCATTCAACAACAATTAAATTATTTTCATATTAAATTATTATCATATTTGGGAATTTCGATAAATGTGCGAGAGCACAGAATGTTCGATAGTTTTGAGAGTGTTTAATCATGGTACGGTAAATATAACAATTTAAATTTTCAGATATTTCGCTCATTGCATTATTTGGAGTGTTCGATTCACCGCAATGCTGCTCTTATTAAATAAATATTTCTCTACTATAAAACGAGAAAAATCGCCAACTTCGGTTAAATCGAAAAATCCCTTAGAAGAACCTGATTATTCCACCGGTAAGGCGGGTATATGCTATAGTTGTTCGATCTGAACAATTTTTTCGGATAATGCATCATTGCCTTGGGCAATAATTTTTGCCTAATTTCGTGAAGTTAACTCGTCAAATGAAAGAGTATTCAATGCAAGCACTTGATTTCGATCCTTCAGTTAATATGGCGGCTATATATATGATGTATATGCTATTATGGCTCAATATTGAGGAATCTGGTAGATGAGCAGCTTCTTGTGCCGGAAAGTACGTGAGCAAAATTTCAGTTCGATATCTCAATAACCTTAGTTCTTCCGTTATATATCGAAAAATCTCGTCATGCTGATCATTTAAATATATATTTTTTAAGGATCTCCGAAGTTTTTTAAGTTTTACACACATTCTGTCAAACTTACTATAACCTGTTTAGGGTATAAAAATGAATTTAAAGTTGTTTACTGGATAGCATGAGCACCTCAGTGTGATACCATTTATATTTGGATATACTGAAATTAAACATTATATAACCACGTAAAATGCAAAACAACGTATCACCAAAAACTTTAAATTGAGATTTTTAATGCTTACGATTACTACATCATATTACATATATATTTATATATATATATATACATACATATATCATAAAATTTTCAGCTGCCGCTCTCAGATATAACCAATATTTTGTTTCAATATGATTGGTTTCTTTAAATGGTTTTTTCTTCGCCTGTAAACTTATGAAAAGTGATGTTACGTTAGTTAGCAGTTTTGGTGACCATATAAAGTATTTATACGAGTAATTTGTTTGATTCACTTTTCTTTATGGTCATGGACGGTTAGTAAAAAGATAAGGGTTTTTAGGTACACACTAAGAGAAAACAACGCCGATTTTTGGGTATTTAAAAGTTCTGAAATTTTCAAGGTATATTTATACGTGTTTTAAAGACACTCATCGAAATTTTTCGAAAAAACAAATTAAATTTTTTTTAAGTTATGCGAGATCTCCAACGGCAGTAAAAAGTAAGTTCCACACTTCTGCAGTGGATGAAGCCTGAAAATAAAAGAGTTTCGTTAAACTAGAAGTAATACTCCGTGCAATGACTAATGTTAAAAAAAAATCAAAGAATGGCTGAATGACCGCGTTCTATAAAAAAGTTTAATTCTACCACAATTTATGATCCTGTTTGACCTGCCAACAAAATTCAATCAGATCAAAGACCTGATAGATCATTGTATGTAGAAATGAATACAGAACAGCCAGAAAAAATTTCATTATTGGTGATCGGATTATTTGTTTTCAAGGTTGTCACTGCAAAAAAATCGAAAAAGATTGTTTCAAGAAAAATGTGCTTAAAGATGAACTTATAGAGCTGTTTGAACTAATTGAACTGCTCCCTGAATACCTTTCAATAGGTTGTAACTCAGCCGTGTTAATTTCGAAGCACCACGCTGATCTATAAGGGTCTGATCCATATATTAAATTTTTGGGAATCACAAAAGATCAGCGTTCACAACTATCTAAGTGGTATCCAGCACCTTCGGTGTGAACATCAGCCCTAGGAACCAGCCTAAACTAATCCAATAAAGTTGTATTAAGCGCATGCTACATTACAAAGCTCGTATGTAAGGATAAATAAATAAATAAATTTTTTTCAAATTTTCTTATTAGGTTGTTCTAAGAAGTCTGAGTTCCATTGTACATATTTTTATCATGACTATTAAAAACTTGTGTAGACATAACAAACTTTTCTAAACGTCAAGGCAAAAACAGTAATCGCCTCAGCTATTACGGAAAGTAATCTGTATTGGCTATATCATATGTCAAAAAGTGATCTTTAAGACGATTTGTTGCAAATTTACGTTAAAAAATTTCTTGTTTATAAACAGTGTTTAATGGAAAAACCACAGTTTCTGAAACGTTTTCCTGAAGAGAGGATGAATTACAGTAAATATATTTTCTTTTTTGGAAAGTAAATACTACTTCTAACAATTCAAATTTCTTTAAAATGTATGAACCACTCATTGACAAATACACAATTTTTTCCCCTAGTAATTGAGCCACCACCGCCAAGAGTTTCAAAACCAGAAAAGGGAGGCAAAAAGAAAGGCAAACCGCCACCCAAAGGTGAGTTCCGGCATTCAATTAAATAACATTACTAATCTATAAAAATATAAAAGAAATAATACAACATATACCTTTAATTTCAACAAAAATATATTCATATTTACATACTCATCTTCCTTTACGCAACTTTTCTCAAAAGGCGGGAAAGGCAAACCAGCTGCTAAGTCAACAGCTCCAGCAGCGCAACCAACGACGGATGAAGAGTCACCCGGCGAGACTGGTGGCATCACCGACACCGATGGTGGCACAAGCATGGCGCCAACGACAACAACAGAGGGTGGTCATACGACAGACTACGAAGTCGAAAGCCCCGATGAAGGCGTTCAAAGTGCTGTGAGCTCAGTCAGAACAGGTAGGAAAATGATGTTTCAATTTAAAAATATAGGAGTATATACTCTTGGATAAATGAAAATATTTATAAAAAAAAGACATATTTACAAAAATGTCTGTGAAAGGTTTTTCAAGATTGTAATTATATCTATATATATATATTTTTTTTTTTTTTTTTTTTTTTTTTTTTTTTTTTTTTTTTTTTTTTGTTTGACGCTCCTAACTGTATGAGGCTCCAGTTATAAAATTAAACGCTGAGAAGCTTAAAAGCGTTATATTCACTTGTAAATTTAAAAAATCAGAAAATATCAGGTCAATCTGTGCGATATATTTTTGAGATAGAGAGAGTAATTTCCTGTCAGTAGTATTTATGTGTGTCTAAAATGTGTTGAATAGGGTCAATACTTTCCTTAGTTCACATAAATCTAATATAAGGATTTTCGAAATTCCGAGTGACTTAATACCGCTTATATCGGCCAAAATGTAAATAATTTTAAAAAAATCGGTATAACTGTGCTTTTAATGAATAAAATCCGATGCAAACTCGCTCCATACCCCATATAACTAACAACCTTTATGTACCTGAAAGAACAAGTACAAGTCCGGCATCATTCCTTGCAAGTTGCAAGAGCATGAAATATTCGGTTATACTCTTAGCTCTTTCTTACTTGTTTAACTTAGTGTATGTATGTGTCTGCCAAAACTTTAAACGAATTTTTATCAAAACATGGCAAGTTAGTGAACAAATTTTCTCCGAAACAACTGGCCCGATCGACTTAAGGAAAAAAGTCTTCCTCACTAGATACTTTTTAGGAGTTTCTTATGGAATCAAGGGCATCCGAAGCTTTTGTTTTTTTTTTATTTTTGTTTCTTTATTTATTAAATGAAATGCCTCTTCAAAAAACGCATTTTACTTGACTTACAAGTGAATATAAGAGTTTCAATGTTTAATTTTGTACCTACAGAGCATAGAAAAAACTGTCAAGCCTCTAGGTAACTTTTTTTTTTTTTTTTTTTTTTTTTTTCAAACATATACGACCAAGTACTAGACTAAATATAATAATTAGACACAGATAAAATTACAGTCCTAGAAATAAGCTTAAATTTACATAACAAAGATATAATTTTTTCCTTCTCTCCATCATGACAAACAGCCAGCGATGATGAAGATGACGATGGTAATTATGAGAAAACTTTCCAACGCTGATTCTTAACTATTCATCTTTGCATAACTCTTCGTCTTTTTACTTTGTAATTTTCACCATTTTCGCACTTTTGTTTCCCTGTGAGTTTTGCATTTTCAGATCTTATCGCACACGCTTTTTCTCTCCCTCTTTTATGCACTTTTGCCTTTCTTATGACTTTGATTCGCTGAATTATTGCCCACTTTGTCCTTGCTGCCCGGCGCAATGCCGCGCAACGCAGCAGAGCGCGGTTGCATCCAATTTGTGGTTGGCGAAAATGAAATGGACATTGCTCTTAGTTAATCTTGATGTTACCGCTATGTGGCAGCGCATTCTTGCCACAACTAATTGCCGCTAAGTGCGCCTTGGCGGAAGGTTACAACGTTGCCGCATCAGCGTGCAGCTCAAATGTAAACGCGCTGCATTTTCCTTAGCGCAACACCTCGCACAATCCATCGGGAGTGCTGCCAAAAATGGCGCAGCCTTTCGATTTGCGGCGTGGCCTTGACGTCGGGCGGCGCGCGTGCATGTGAAGTCGAAGGCGAATGCCGTAGCTCAGCAGTCAAAAGTAGTTTATGCAGCACATTCAAAATTGCAACGTTGTAAATTACTAACATTGCTTGCCAAAGTTGTGGCATACCGCCGCCACCGTCGTAGAAGGATGCAACTTTTCGAATGCCAGGCAGTATATGCGTGTTTCTCTGTGAAGGTGTGTGAGTGTGTGCTTGTGTTCGAGAACTTTGCTCGCTAAAGTGATGATTATTTCGCCTTACAGCGTCAGTACGCGTGAACGTCACAATTGTCAGAATCTTCACGAATTTGCGAAACTCTCACATACATACATACGTACCTCTGTACATATACCTGTACACTCTCTGCTTGAGCCACCCTGTGCTGCCTAAATTCAAGCGTAGTCTATCTAAATGGTAATCACACATCCGCTCTCATCTTTTCACCGAAGTCTGGTAAGCGTTGCCGATTATGCAACATGATTGAGTTGATTTTAATTTCTGCTAATATTGAATGCTTCTTCTTCCGCTTACCTGGTCGCAGCGCTGTCACGACAATGTTTTCATATTGCATTCAATCTTCTTTCATCAACTTTTAGTCACTCGCTTCACTTACATATATTTTTATACCCGGGTGTTGTGTGGGCTGCAGTGCATTCCACTTTGGTTTACTCAATGGTAACTTATGTGGAAAAGAGATTCTGGTATGATTCAGTTATATAAATGGGTCACTTTGTTCTGTAGTTTCTTTGCCTTGCGTCACAATGGGTTAAAAAGTACCTACTATTCGTGGGTGATCTTGAAAAGACAAAAACTAAAATGAAATAAATTAAACAACTAGAAATAAAGACCTTTAGACACTTAAGGGGAAAGAAACTAAGATCTTTCCCAAAGTAACCTGACATTCGATAAGTCGATTATTTTAATTTGGTTCAAAATATTTTAATTCCAATCTTCGAGCATTTCGACCAAAAGGTATAAAATTTGTAAACTCAATATTTATTGGTTAGCATCACGATAAACTTAAAAAAAAATAATAATTCTCTAACTCTAGTTATCTTTTATCACCCATCAATTATAAGAAAAATATATGCAAGCGACTATTAACTCATGATCAAATTTGACCCGGACTGGTCCGAAATTGATTTTTATCACAAGTTCATCAATTTATAAATACATCAATTATATGAAAATTAAAGCGATTGTTAACTCTTGGTCAAATTTGACCCGGACTGGTCTATATAAACTAAATTGATATAACATTTTCCACGGTATTTTCTAGATTTATCTTTCTGTGATTTTTTTCTGTTTTCGAAACTGCTCAAACATTGACCCAAGGGATACGAAATTGTCATTTCGAGATCAAACTTCACACGAAAAAATTGTTGGCTGGTCTGTTTGGTCACGCAACATTATCACGAAGGCATACCCCGATCGCGCACGTACTTAGCCTTCCCTGCTTCTTTTATTTAGTTTGCGATTTGGCAATTTTTCCATTTCAACTTTTTCCATTTCGGAAGCCTTTTTGATTTTCATATTCCTGTTCATTTTCATTTAAAGTGGCTTCACAGCGCCAGCCAATTGCTGCAACTCAGTATGTACTTGCCACACAAAACTTGCAACAAAGCCATTTGCACAGCGTTCACTTAATTCGAAACTACAATAGCAGTGACCAAAGTACACATTGTGCACGCTTGAGCCGCTCAAAGCTACTTGCCGCTGCCATACACACACACACACACACATATATATATATATATATATATATATATATACACATATCGGCAAACATTTTCGCTTTTACCGCATAAAATTTTTATTACTTTCCCTGCAATTCCTTTGGCTTCGGTTGGCTCGATTGTCTTTTATGATGTTGTGTGTGAGTGCATAAATTAATAACTTTACGCTTTTCTAATTTTTTCATACTCATTTGAACGCCTCGTCCATCACACGAACGGATTTGATGTGCTCCAAATTACAAAAAAACACAGAAACCGCCAGCAAAAAAGGTGGTAAGAAGAAGCGGCGCACCACACGCAGAAGAACAACGCAGAAGCCAATTGTAAAGTATGTGGAAGTGAAGGTGAGTCTGTGTGCGTTAAGTAATGCTTGCGTGTTGGAGTTTGTGGTGCCACCAGGCTTTTATTTGTGCATTACCTTCAAACTGTTAATAAGCTCCTGAGTTGATTTCGGCTTCTTTTGCATGCAAATTCGATAACTCTCTGTTTAACTTTGCCAACGCATTGCCAGTTCACTATTTCTTTTGGCACTTTTGTACAAAGTTTTGGGGAATTTCATCAACTTTTGTTGGACCTTCTTATGAAGTTATGCAAATATGCACAAATCATTTGCTAAGCTCGACAACGAAAGAAGCTGGTTTGAAAACTCTAAATATGCTCAGGGGGTGGAAGAACTTCGTTGAGCATTGCTTAGTAGAAGAAATTGAAGGTTAATGTGAGAAGTGTGTGTATTAAGTTGAGGGTCATGTTTGTTTTCAATAATCAGTTAATAGAAGTATCAAGAAACTCTATTAAATTAAATATAAATACACCTTCTTTTATTGAGTTGAAAACTCTTAAAAATATTATCATAAAAAAAGCACTAAAATTATTATTTTAGGATCCTTTGAATAAATTAATTGCACCTGCTGAACCGGCTCAAATATATTTTCACTTTTTTGAGCTCCATACATCTTGTGCCACTACTATTTTCATTTTAATTAATACTATCTTTTTCTACAGAAAATTGTTCAGGAATATGTAAAAACGCCCCGAGTCCATTGCCATTTTGGAGATGTTGATGCCAGCAATCTTGATCCGAATATTAGATACGTTTATATTTTGCGCAAAGATCCATACGGCATACGTAAGTAAAGCAGTGTTCAATAACTTAAGCAATGTCTTACAATCGATATAGATATTATCAAAGACTTCAACAAGAAATAACGTTAAGTTCGTTTGTATTGAAGCTATAACACCATGCATAAATACGAAAAACTCTTTACAAAAACATGATTTTAAGTTTTCCCTTTCTATAACAGCTCTATGCCGCAGTCTGACCAACATACTCAGAAATTTCTGCATAGACCTGTGCAATAATTTGTACCCAATTTTGTAAAGATATTTTACCAAATGAAAAAGTTTCCATAAAGAGATCGGTTTTGATTATTCAGTTTGTATGGCTGCCATCATCGATAGGAGTCTGATAGCGGTAGTTCTAAAGCACGAGCATCACCTGCGGGAGGTGAAGACGTAGGCAAATTTTCAGATCGATATCTCAAAATCTTAGGGACTAGTTTATATATATACGATCTGACGAAGAGACAGAAGAACATGATTAATCGCTCACGTCTTCTTTTTTATTGGGTTAGACACCACTTACGCGGTTAAAGCCGAGTTTACAGTGCCTTAAGTATGTTAATAGTTCTATATTTTATATTGTTTTCGACGATTCGTTTTTGATGTTACAAACTTCCTGGTAATATTAATATATCCTGTTTTGTATACAGATGATGGAATATACACCAATTGCTTCCACTACACTCAATGCAATGTTTGAAACCATCGATTTTTTCCTGTTTTTATATCATTTCTAGAAATGTTCTTCGCATGAATGGCCGGCTACGATTGCTTGAATGGCTGCGACAAAATCATAAGATGCTGCTTTCAGGTTGGTTTTCGATTTTGGAAATAGAAAAAACTCACATGGTGATAGATTAGGCGACAGGGTGTGTTTGTTTAGAAAAATCAAAAAAATTTTCATCAAAAACTCATTCACATGTTTGGTCTACTAATATGGAAAGAAACGAGTATAAACCTTCCTTTTAACCAAGTCTTAAGTTGAAATTCTCCAAATCATATTTTTACTCATATTTGATCCATCAGGCATGCTTGTAGTCAACTTTTCTTCGAAACCAATACGAGTAGTTTCATGGACTTTTTGCGCCGCTTCAGCACAATTTGTAGTTTCAGTGCAAAACAGGAGTACGACTTTGATTTTTCGTGGATAAATAACGAACGAACGACCAAATCGTACTAACCATATTTGTTTCATCAATTCATATATATCAATGATTTTTTATTCTTTCAATTTTAACACAAAAGTTAAAATTTTCTCTTTGTAAAAATTAAACAATTGAACACTTTTTCTTTTATTGAATTGAATAAAACTTGAATATAACTTTTATGTTATAGGGATCAAGCTAGGAGGAGCTATCTTTCATGACACCGCTTTGATTTTATTTAGAACTATAGCTATCCTCGACTCGCCAAGTGTTGCTATTCAGCGAATCGAACAAACTATACCCGCTGGTCAAATCAGCAGCACTTTTGATGCAACCCTGAGCTAACCTGACTTCTGACGCATGCGCAAAGGTGTTATGACTCTTTTTTAGTAGAAATCTCTTTCGTGTATAGTTTATTTTATGTATTAAATTAAGCTTAAGTTAAACTCATTACACATTTAAACTAGTCGCAATAGTAAAACTGATCAAAAAAGGTAACACTAAACTTGGTAGAGCTGAAGATAATGGACATACCACTTTAATGAGGTATCCGAATTCAACTCGATAACTTTTTTGTTGCCTTTACATGGACTTTTTTTACAAGAGAACAGAAGTGCGAAGAGAAATGGTGAATCGGTGTTTAGAGAAAAACGTGAATTTTAAAATTTCAAGAGTTTGGAAAATCCAATTGTCAAAAATGATTTTATTATGTTAATCCTCCTGGAGTACGATTAAATTTTCAGCTGGATTCATTGCTTGCTTTATATATAGCAGCCGCTAAGATTAGACGTATTTTTATGAAAATAAAAGAAATAGATAAAAAATTTGTTTGCGAGCTCATGGCCAAAAGCAGTACAGTTTCGACGACCCAGCCTTCCTCTTCGTCATAAGGGGACGCTATTTTACAATAAAGATGATATTGACTTAAAGATCATCTAGCCTTTAGGCTATCCCAAAAATATTTGAGAACTGATTCGACGCGCTGATGTAGGAATGGGGACAATTTCAAGAAAGGAAAATTCTCGCTATTTTTTGAACACACTTCTTTCTCAAGTGTAAACAATGTGATTAAATGCGAATATGAATGTGATTAAATATGGTTTATATAGCATGTGTAACATAGCCTTTTAATATTAATGAGCTTATTACCCAAATACTGCATCACACGCTCATTGATTTTCGTTCATTACGAATTCTATTGCTCATAGCATTTATATTTTATTAGCTCTCATGCTTGTGTTGACCTTCAACAAATTTTCTCTCATTCCCAGGTAGTTTCTACAATCGCGCTGAATGCTTTGCTGAGATGCCGAAGTACTTTATTGTTGGCACCATAAATGGTGTTGTGATTCAATCGTTGCAGAGTGATTTGAATTTGGTAAGTTCCGTTATAATTGATTGGCGTACAAAGCACATATATCGGACGGACCCACAATGCAATGATGAATTGTTGCAAATTGTCGAAAGATAATCGAAAATGCTCGAATTGAGAATAAAGCGCAATGCAATAAGCGAAATAGAACGCTGATATAGAGACCGGACTTTGCGGGTAAGAGCGTCTGTGTGCAGAAGAAAGTAAGGTAACGAATCGCTCGGGTAAATAGAATGAAGAATAATGGAAACAAAGTATTGACGAGCTACTAAAATTAATCTATGCAATTTTAATTTCCAGCATTAACCACGCGCTCCACCAAAAGGTGCGGAGCTGAAAATCAGGGTTTGGCGCACACCGCACAACGCTTAACGTAGCTTACCATTTACCATTCGCCATTTTGCATTAACTAAGTCGCTGGCATTTGCTGCGCAGCATATTCAGTTTTCAATTAATCAAAGCTGTGCTTACCACCGCGCAGCCCGATTATTTCGAAACGTAATGAAGTGGCGAATTGTAATTAATTCCATAGTAACACAGCCATCTATCAAATTCTCCTCTATGCCGGTGCGATTTTCCGCAAGACCGCGCCAGGGGTCGCTCGACAGCTCGTACTTTTGGTTGAGTATGAGTTTTTCTCCCACTTCGAATTGCCCATTAATGTGGCAGATTGGCTTTGCGTAGGCAAATAGAAAGTTGTGCCGTCATTGCGCCAATCTCGTGCGGTTATTAGACTTTTTGTTGGACAACGACTCTTTGTTTAGCCTCGCTAGTCTGCCGTCTGGGTTCAAAGCGTCTTAGTGCTGACACGCTGTGTGAGCTTTTGCGCCGCCATTATTGGCCTGTCGTGCTTCGTTGGAAAACACATTAAAATTCTACGCAAAATGCCCGCCAAAGTCTGCGGCGAGAAGTCAACTCGTCCCCAAATTATCGAAGCAAATCAATTAGAATTTAAAATATTGTAAGCTGCGGTCGCGCCACATCCGATCCATGCAACCTTTCTACGCCTTTACACAAACAGATATTTGCCTTTCACCACACTCCTTTGCACCACGCACTGAACGCTTGTGCGCGTCCGCTTTTGTTCCTTCTTAACACTCCTTTTTCATTTTGTTGTTATTATTGCTTTCAGGTTGGCCGCAAAGCTATTCAATTTCAATTTCGCGAACCGAAATTCGACGACAAGCAAACGAATGCCGATGAGAATATATGCGCTGGGCCCGGTGCCGGCTCGGGTGAAGTCAAAGAGACAGGACCGGGCTTGCTGGAGTTGTCAAAGCCCTCGGAATTCCGTTTGCGCGCACTTAAACAGAAAAAGTAGGTATTAGCCGCGCTCTCAGTGGCGTTGGCTGTCGCAAGCGTTTGTGTTCATCGCGTTGATTGCCACCCGCCCGCTTACAGCTCATTGCTTGTCTTCTTTATTGGCTACATTCTTTTCATTTCGACATTGTTTTTATTGTTGCTACGCTTTCTTGTTGGTTTATTTATGTATGTGTTCTGAGTCATTTGTTTTTTATCACAGTCGTGCTTTGTGTGTTTCTGCGCAGCAGATCCTTATGCTCCCTCAATCGGTAGTTACATGCTGTGCCCGCTCAAACGACTCTCGCCCGCCAGTTTTCCAGTTTGTTTATTTCCTTTCTGAAATCCATTGGTATTTTACATTTACCCTTTTCGCACATAAATTACAGAGCATCCGATAAGGATTTCCCTTTGTTCTGTATTTTTAATCGTATTTTTTCCGCCACCCCACACCTTTAGACGCTACATTTACGGTTACATTTGTAACGGTGTTTATTCTTGCTGTTTGGGTGGTTTTGTTGAAGCAGATTAATAATTTGTTGACTTTAAGTGTTTAAATACCTAAGAAGCCATGACAATGGTTACATTCTTAAATTATGACCGAGACCTTAGGCGGAATAATACAGTGTGTGAGCTGAGATGTCAAGGCTTAAACATAAAGCGAGTTCTTCCTGACTTTTTTCAACAATTTCTTCTGATAAAAAAATTAAATATTTTATTAAATTTTATATTGTTACAAATATACACTATTAACAAAGAAATTGTGAAAAAAAAATTTTTAAACTCGGCCATGCGACGCCGTTTCCAGATTTTGTTTAAAGCCTTAACTTAGAATTTGGACAAAGAAAAAAACTGAATATTAAATTTTTGGCAGATTTGGACAAAAAAATGGAAATTATATTGAAAATTTTGCATCTAAAAATAACCCTTCTTTCAAGTTTTGAAGAACTGTATCCCAAGCCCCTGTGTAAAATTTCATGAGGATCAATTGAGTAGTTCTCGAGAAATCTTGCCAACCGACTTAAAAAAAAAAAAATAGTTTCGAGAAAAGCGCGCACAAAATCTCAAGGTTGTATATCCGACAGCCGAAAATAGCCTACCATAAATGTGAATCTGGACTAAGAGAGTTTTAAGAGCAAATTTTATTCTCTGGACAAGAACTGATAATTGTGTAGGACTTGAGATAAGATGTATCTTAAGCTACGAGGGACAATTCTGTAATAAATTTGTTTTCTGCTTAAAGAACAAGGAGTGCGTTTTTTATAGCAACTAATAGGTCTGAAGGTAATAACGTTGCCTTTGGCGCAAATCCGTGCCAACAAAGTGGTTTACATGCAAGCACCGGATTTCCATAGATTTTTTTCTGGTCTAGTATCAGCGATTTCGAGCAATGAGTAGCTTATTGGGGAGAAAAATATGTTCGCAAAATATCATATCCATATCTCAAAAACTAAGGGACTTGTTCGCATATGTGCTGACAGACATGGTTAAATTGATTAAGCTCGTCATGTTGACCATTCATATACATAATTTATAGGGTCTCCAATGTTTCCTTCTAGATGTTTCAGTCATTCGTGATTTGAATTTCCATTGTCGGACAACGGATGGCTAGCTATTATATTTAATATTAATATTAGTGGTGATATACAAAGCTAGATAAGAGATATGGAATAGAGATGTCCTGGTATTTATATTATTAAGAGATTTTGTTATTAGATTTCTTTAAAGCACTCAATAGCTAGACTTCCTTGAGGTTTTCACTTTTTTTCAGGTCACAATATATAGACTATAAAGAAGTCCGAGGCTTGTATTTATAATTTAAAACATTTTTAAATTTTTCTCTTTTTTTTTTTCTGTTTTGCATTTATACTCAAGCTCAAAAAAATTATATTAAAATTCAATTTAAGCTACCTTCTGAGCTTGAAACCCGCTAACCAAATAAACAAATGCACTCAACAATCCCTTCATTTACGCCCACCAGAATACACCACAGCTCTTTTTGCCTTTCCTCATACATTGGACAAAAATGTTAATTGCATTTTTCCTCCCACTTCCGTTTCCAACACTGCAACCGCTCAAACGGTTGATTGTTGTAGCCTTTTGCTTATCTGCAGCTTTTCATTACTTCAACTTAATTTCCATTTCGTTTTGTTTCATTAAACAAATTCTTTACTTGCCATTTTGCTTTTCATCCCTTTCTGTCCGCTCTGCGTTTTTTTTGTTTTGTTTTTACTCTTGCTGGTTAATTTCTCTTATTTACTTTGCGTCTGTATTCGCTTTGTAAGCCAATGTAGCAAATCCGCTTTTCTGCGGTGACTTTAAACCTTTTTGGCCGCTTGACTATTTCAACAATAATTATTATTATTTAATTGTTTCACAAAATCTCAACGCGAAAATCTAACAAAATCACAAAATTCCGGCGCACAGAAAAATGGAGAAGCTAAAAAAAGAGTCTTTAACAAAAGGGAAAGCACGCAGAAAGACTGAAGACGGCCAAGGCGATGCGGTTGATGATGAGGATGAAGAGGAGCAGGAGGATGTAACAACAAAGCCCGGCGATGTGGGCTCTTCATCGTCCTCCGAACAAATAGGTAGGTGTGAAATAAAAACAAAAAACTAGAGGTGGGTGGGGACTGCCGAGTTGCGGTAACTAATTAAAGCGGTATTACCAAGAAGTACCGTTAACTGCCAATTTCGCGCAGCAGCAGCTCTAAGGGACGTCAGCGCGTAACATTTTGGCCGCGCTTAGTCCCTAAGGTCACAGTGTCAACAAGTCAAGCTGTCATCGCCGCTGTCAGCACACCCTGATTTGGGTTGTTTAATATGCGTTTGATGTGTTGGTAGTGGCAGTGGTTACGGCTGTCAGTAGTCCATCGCTATCTGCTCACCAATCTGGCAACCGCCCTCAACTCCTGACCCAGCTATCCTGCGGGACTTAACTCATTTCAATTATACACTTTTAATTACCAGAGGAACCCGAGAAACCCAAATTGACGATTGCCGAACGCTGGGAACAATTGTTGCGTGAGACGAACGAGGCGATCGAACGCCAGCGCCTCGAGGAGGAAAGTACGGTAGAGAAGTTACCGCCATACCAGCAAAATCTACTCAAAGAACTGAGCGAGTTCGAAGGCGAAGTGGAGTGGACAACGAAGCACAGTATGCGCGCATTTGATCTGCCCACCAGCTATGCCGCGCCGGGACAAGAGGATGTCGAGTTTGAGGAGTCAAAAGTGAAGATACCCGTAGATGTAAAGAAATTAGATTTGATACCAACATACTCACTAGAAATTCTCGAGGATATTGTGCATGGTTGGATATATTTCCTGGAGGGTAGAATCAAAGCGCTGAAGGATATGGTGGGTGACGGTGGTAGCATTGAGAATATTTAATAACGGTGTTATGTGATTTCAGCAACTGGATGAGTTCACGCCAATGGCCGCTTATCGCATCTGGCATCATGGTGAAATCGAGCTATACACCGCATTGGAACAACTGAAGTCGGAGTTTGTGCTAACAGTTTTGGGTACGTTGAATCAACTGCTGTCTCACATGACCTTAAGTTGTATAAAAAATTATTTCCGACAATACAGATATTCTACGAAAGGCCAACTCGCCCATGATCAAACGCTGGGATGACTTCATGTATGTCCTACAAGAGCACTACCACCTTTCCAAAGAAAATTCGGATTACATATCGACCATCACCGATTACTTAGAGGTAAAAATATCTTTTCTTCTCCTAAGATGAGTCCATAACAAATATCATTCAATTAAAATCAACCCTTTTCAATTGTAATTTGTTACTCACCCTTTTCATTTAATTTCACAGAAAATTCGGGACTACGAAAGCTTCAAGATGACAACGCTACTCATACCCAATGTAATGGTGGGTCTACGCCACATCTGGACCATGTCCAGCTACTACTGCCGCGACGACAAGATGCAGGTTTTACTCTGCCAAATCTCCAACGTCTTCATACAGAAAGTCAAGCGCATCATCTGCTTTGAACACATATTCAGGTAAGTCGCTGCGGCAGCGTGAAGCGCTTACGCCAAGCGTAAAAATTAAATTTAACTTCAAGCAGCTGAGAATGCTGCCAAATCGTCGCAATGTCGCATAGAGCGAAATGCTTGTGCTCTTAGCCGTGGCAGAGTGTAGCTGGCACTGCACATGACAACTGTCAGAGGCGATTTTCCTGTCGATTTACTTTCGAAAATACTTGACTTGTATGTTGCGGTACTTGCACGACGAGTGCGAGTGCTTCGTGGAGTAGGAATGAGTCCACAAGGCGGATATTGCAAGTGTTGCGTTGACTGTTTCCTCCTTAGCACACTGACTGTTACCTGCCACTTGCTGGCTGTCGACAGTTGCAGCACGCGCTGCTTCCTGTTGAGCAAATTTACCCAAACACTTGGCGAAATACAATTTCGGCGCTGCCGCTGTCGCATGCAAATTCCTTTTCGCTTGCATTCCTTGTACAAATATGTAGAGAGCTATATATATATATATATAACGTAAATGGCAATGTATTCAGCCTTCTGCTTTTCCTATTCCGCTCCAGCATGCTTATTTCCGGTTGCTGGTAGCGACATTTCAATAGCTTCTTCACTTTGCGACAATATTATTTTACAAGCCTTGAATATCTCAAAATCTCAGCATAAGCGTTTAGTCTTTCAATTGCTCCCACACTACATCTTATCAACTGCTTATTCATACACATACTCTCATTTCAGCCGTTCTGCTAAATACACTTATGAGACCGCCACGAATTGCGCCAATTTGCTGCGCTGTTGGAAGAGTGCTTACCTCGCCAGTCGTTCGTATATCGAAAGCTCCGGTGTCGGCTCACGTTGGGAGTTCGATCGTCAGACGCTGTTCTCCGAAGTCGATCATATATGTCACATAAGTCAAGATATCGCTTATATCGGCCGTGTTTTCATACAATATGAAAATCTGTTCGGTCATCGCCTCAAAGCGCTTATAACCGATCCATCTATTGTGGATGATTTGATGAAAAAAGTCTATCGTCTGTTGGATGATATGCTTTCTAGTGTTGATTATGACATCTTCAGACCAGGTAACTCGGAGAATTGGGAGCATACACTGGCTACATTCAACCACCGTCTGGCAAGTGTTGAGGCCGATGCCAAAGCCGTTATTGAACGTAGCATAAATACGTTGCGTTCTTCCGATATGGGTTTGGAGTTAATAAAGACTATCAAGGAAATAGACACACGTGAAGAGCTCGCTGAATTTATTTCGACAAAACATGAGAATATTTTGCGATTTTTCCAGACCGAAATCAACTCTGTGGAATTCACATATACGGTATTTATATATTGAATTCAATTTCAGGAACATCAAAACTTTTTTGTGGGATTGTACTAATTAAACCCCTTCCTTTTATAAGCGATCGATTAAACAACGCTAACTGAAATAATGCATTACATTTTGAACAGTAAAAAAAAAAAAAAAAAAACTCGGATAAGTTTTCATAGCTCGGAATACAGAAATGTTGAGAAGAGGAACTTAAACAAAATTATTTTGCGAATTTTGTGGTTTCAATAGTAGAAATATCTTAAAAGATAATATGTGCTTATATCGATATATATTAGTTATTTAGAAAGGTTTCAACTCTGACCAAGATTGACAAAAACAAAATGACAGGTTCACGTATTTTAAGACAAATCTTTATTATCATCTTCAAAATATGCTAATTTTTAGGCACGTCAACTTTTAATATAATACAGTTCCTTGTCCTACGATTATAGGCTGGAATGGCCTTCAGTGAAATTAGCCAATGTTGGGTTTTTCGGATTTTGCTAATTTTTCGAGCGCCACTCACTAGTTTGTTGGGTCTCTAGTTTGTTTGTCTCGACGTCATATGCATAAACCCTCGACTCGTCACCAGTAAACATGTCTTTGATGAATATAGAGTTGTTGTTGTCGCGGTATAAAAAATTCTTGAAGCGATTTCAAGGAATAGTGCCGAACTGACAGTCCTTGGACGGATAAAAATCCGCGACCGTTCTGCTTGCTTAAACCTGACTGTCGTGGAAGTGGAATTTAGGGTCACAGCTATGCTGTCAAGCATCCCCTTTGTGACCTATACTCGTCGTCGTTTTTGCAAGTGATTTAGATCATTTTGTTGTAGTCTACCATTGACAAGATTCATACCAAAACATTAACCAAAATGTGTTAAGTTCATATTTAAGAGATTTTGAAATCCTTTTCTATCACACTGATGTCAACACGATGACATTTTCAACGAATTTGCGGGCGTGATTTGATTTAGAACCAAAAAACTTTCAATTTATTTTCTAAAATTTTAATAGCTCAGTTTCAGTACAAATGAACATATAATCGGTTACTTGGGTTTACGGGTTTCAAAAAATCTATTTTTTTTTATTGTCTTATTAAATTCTAAACATTCGATTCTGATTCGAGTAATAGTTTCGGAGATATAGTCTTGAGAGCTTATGGGCTCGGGTTAAGTGCACCGTCTTTGAACGTATTATTTTCAAAACTGTGTTTTCAAGGTCGGTTGGCAAGATTTCTGGAGAAATACGATTTTAATGAAATTTTTCAAAGTTGCACACGTCTTTGAGATGCAATTATTAAAGACTTGAACGAAGGATTTTTTTTCCGATTACAACTATTTAAAAGAAAAATGTAGCGAAATTTGAATTTTTTGTAGAATTGTCAAAACTCTAATATTCAGGTTTTTTCTTTCGTTCAATTTGTTTATATGTTTTTTATATAAGAAAAATATTGTTGAAAAAATGATGATTTTTAGCCGAGGAAGCCCATGTAACCCCTTAAGGTTTTGCGGTCATAAAGACGCACTAATAGAAAATCTTCTCATTTTACGCAGTCCTTTTGGTCACTGTTTCTTGAAAGTGTGACAACATTAAATTAAAACTGGTGTACGGCTAACACACGAAAACGTAATCAACATTGGGAAACCCGACGTAACGAGCTACCTGGATGCAAAACACTCATTAGAAGTGACTGTATGTCAGCTGAACTGGGCTTACAGATCACGTGGGTTCCACGGTATGATAAACTAGAAAAGGTATCGATAGTGAATCTTCAGATTCTATTGAAATTCGCGTCAAGCGCAAGCATACTAAAGGATAACTACACCTCATGTACCTAGTAACTGAACTTCATCTGGTATCGCAAAGGCCAAAACTGGTCTCAGCATGGCTCATTGGCTTATCAAACTGATCTAACCTAACCTAAGTGTTTTATAGGAGTATTCATATAATGGTTTCCTTACCGGTAGTTTCAGAATGAACGTTAAGAAATTGCTCAAAAATCTACTAAAATTCCAAATTTACTTAAGTATAACACACACTTCAACACAAATATGAATATGACCAATTTATAGATTTGCACCTTGCTCATATTTTTATAACTTAAAATGTCGATTTTTCACTTGCAGAAAAATCGCAAAAATCCACCAATCGGTAAGCACCAACCATTCCGCATCGGCTGCATTCAGTGGGCGCGTCTGTTGACCAATAAACTAAAAGTCTCCGTGCTGGCATTCAAAAGGGTAAACGTTCAATTATTGCTCGTGGGCATTTACATGCAGTGCGAACAATTGTTGTTGTGGAATTTGTTGTTATTGTGTTTGTGTTGCTGTTGCAGCTAGCTGTAGTTTTTTAATGTTGCAAGCACTTTTTTGTTTTGGCAGACGCCTTTGGTGTTTATACTAGTTTTTACGTGTTGGTGCATGAGTAGTGTGTGTGTATGGTGTATGGTGAGTGTTAAGTGTGGTGTGCAGGTGTGTGTTTGTGCCAGTATGCTGCCGCATACACAGTTTATTGTTGTATTTGATTTTTTTATCGATGTTTTTTAGCTTTTAATTGTTTTTGTTCTTGCTCGCCCTGTTGTTCTTGGTGGTTTTTGTTTAATTGAAATTTCAATTTCAGTTTGCTTACTCCAGTTTTTTGCTGTTGCTCACTGGTTGTTATGTAGAACAACCGTTTCTTGTTTACCGCTATTGTACGCATAGTAGTTGTAGTTGTAGTAACACTAGCATGTTGCTGTAGTGGCAGTGGTATTCGATAGTGTTGCTGCTGTTGATTCCACTTAAAATTCCTGCCATTGCTGCCCCATCCACAGCCTTTATTGTTTTCCTTAGCTGCATTTAATCTTGTTTTGTTCCATATTTCTTTTTTTATTTATTATATTCTTGTTGTGTGTTGTTGTTGTTTTGTGCTTCTTCTGCGCACATCAGCGCCAACATTGAAACGATTTGTTGCATTTATTTTATACACTTTAATGCTTCGGTTATTTATTGCCGACAATTTGTATTTGCTGTACTTTCGTACTTTGCAAATTGCTTCGGCGCTCCTTTGATGTTTTATGTTTTTTGAAATCGCATTATTATTTTATTTACTTTTTCGTTCTATTTTTGTTGTTTTGTTTGATGCATGCTTACACAAGTAGCGTTTTATTTTTGGCTGCTGTGCCGTGGCATTGCCAGGCGTGTGCACTTTTTAATATCCGTTTTCGTTGCCAAGAGCAAAGAAATTAAAATTACACTGTTGTTATTGTTGTTGTTTTCATTGTTGTTGCTGCAGTTTATTTATCACACCGCTATGTATTTGTAAGCCTCTCTGCTCAGTCTTTCTGCATATGTTAAGCCGAATTTTGTTGTGTCCTATTCATTTCTGCTACCTCTTCCTTCTGTTCGGTCACTAGATGGCAGATGAGCCCAATTTGAAGAACAGTTATGTCAAACGCAGCGCTTTCAAGCAGTACTTTGAATTGGTCAACAAAATGTATTTATTCGAGAAGGAAATGTTTGACAGATACTCGGCCAAAGGCACTTATATGGTCAATGCGGTCTTTCGTCAGAACATTTTATGCATTAGGATTTGCAATCCCAAGCTTTGTAAGTACATGTACACGTTCGAACATGGTATATTGAATTTACCACGAAGTTTTAAACATACAGAAAGAATCGTTAGGAAACTTAGTACTTATATTGTATATATATATATATACAAATGTTTTCGTTACCAGCTGAGTTAACTATTCCCTCAATTCATCAGATATCGATCGGAAATTCGGAACACGTTCTTTTCTCGGAACCAACAATATCGAACCACTATTAGTATATAGTTGCCATACAAACTGTCCGATCAAAGTGTAGTTATTGTATGGACAACTTTTTATTTGACAAATTACATTCACAAAATTTGCCACAAAGTATTCATATTTTTCCGTCTTTTTTCAGTGGAATATATTTCGGAATCTCAAGAAACGCTCCGGTCAACGCAAAGAGTAAGTAAAATCCAGTCACACACATATGCTAATGTAAATTTATAACTATAAATATACTGCGATGCTCCTTATAGAACACATAGTAAAGCACCACAAATTGAGGCACAATTATATTAAACGCCAAATAAATATTAATTAATATATAAATAATATATTGATCTTATATATAACTTTGCAGAAAAATGAAGAAGCTGATACAGGTCAATTAAAGCAATCTGCAGACGTTGATCCTGGCTTCGTACGCAAAATAACCAAATTCACCATATTCGCAACGCTTGTACAATGGCTAGTGTGCCGACCTCATAAAGAGGATATACACATACAGAAGGCTAGAGCTTTTATTAAAGCGGTTAAACCTAAAAAGAATCTAAGCGAACGAGACAAATTGTGTTTGAAAATATGCGAATGTAAGTATACGCACTTATGAATTTACAAGGAATTCGCTAACTTGATATTTATATATATATATGTATAATTTATTAGATTTGATTGTTATTTGTGGTGGTAGGTCTTGCATATGGACTATACTGCTATGATTCTCCTTGTTAGTATATATATATTTTTTTTTTCTAAAAAGGCACATGTATACATATATAGTACATATATGAATATGTATTTGTACATATAATCCTGGCATCGACGGGTCATTTTTACACCTAGAGTCTTATTTGACGCAAATAACAACAATTTTAATATATTGAGAATAATTCTACGATACCATCAATCGAATCGCGGCTAATTCCAATTAACTAATATATGTATAACAATCAACAACAAACCTTTGTAAGAACCCAAAGACAATACCAAAAATCTTAAATAAAAGTTTAATGATTATTTTTAATCACAACTGTGCTATAACAGTTAAAATAATTCTATTATTAAAATACGAGTATTGCTTACGCTACTACTAAAATCTCCAATTGAGTTCTCCGGTTAAGCGTAACTTTTTGAGGCACCTGAAGTGCTCCATAAATCACTTTACCACAGTAATAACAAAAACCGCCAAGTTGATGGACCGTCAGCACAATTTTCAATAAACGGACTATTGACCATAGTGCGTGTGACGTGGCGTATGAGTTATCTGGGAATGTTCATCTCACATTCAAGCCAAAAAAACAAAAAATACGAATTTATTTTATTTCCTCTTCTCAACGCCTTAATGTAGGCAATCAGTTTTGGCACTTATCGCGATTGCACCGCCATTCGTTTTGATTCGGTTGACGTGGCTGAGCGTCAGCGTTAAAACGTCCAAGCCCAAGCGGCGAGAAAGCGCCGTAATGAAAATTGTGCTTCAATTACCCTACGCACTGAAAGCAGCTTTTGAATGAGCCACTCAATGAGCTGCTCAAAAGCTGCAGTTATGCATTTACATATATTAAGAAGTGCTGGTGGCAAAAAATTAAAGGCAGTCATTTAATACTCGATGAAAGCTATGTTCTTCAACGTGAATTCAATTTGGCTATGTCGCGCTGCTGCTGCTATTATTGTTGTTAGTGAGGCTTTTAAAATTTGAATTGTGGGATTATTTGATTTTTATAAAGTATAACTTAAAAACAAGACAAAAAAGCTTTCACGCAATTGCTGACTATAAAAGAATTGACGCTAATCGCAAATCGTGTGTTCCTCGGCTTCCGGCTCCTTGCGCCACGCCACCCACATCTGCACTACCCGACACCCTGACGTTTCAGCTAATAAGCGCCAGCCAGTCAGTCAAGCATATTGAATATCCGCAAATAGCTGCGTGCGGAACCATTACTTCAACAATATTTGAAAAGTAAATTTGACACTGGCGCCGAGTTCAAAGCTGTATAAAACAGCTAAATATGGAAACTCAGCGCGTCTCGGGCATAAATGCTTCACTGCTTTTATTAGTCGCTTTAAATGTTGTGCATGGGGTAATTTCGTTAGCGCATATTAGCGTGGATTACTTCTCGCTTTCGACTAAGTGGAAAGTCTATTCAAATGTAGCTATACACAAACATACATATACTGATTTTAGCCTATTCTTATCATGGCTCGATAATATCACTTTCTTTGAAATTCTTCTTTTTGTTCTTCAATTAGTGCTGGTTCGCGCCGAAATGCAGGACGGTTTGCCCACTTGGCGCGAGTTAGTTTGCGATCGCATTCTAATTGAGTTCGATTTGCAATTTCGTGTGAATCTAACACGTGGTAAGTTCTTCTCTGTAATTTGATTTTAATTAAGTGTAATTTATATTTTCCATGGATGTGGCAAGAGTAATCCAATATTATCTTGAAAATACGAAAGTTTTGTTTTTGAATTATTAAATCGTTACTACAATGCAAATTTCAATAAATAATTTATTAGTAATCTACTTACACGTAGAGTAGAACAAGTATCCTTAAGGGATTCATAAGAATATTTTTAAAAAATTTATTTTTAAAAAATTTGGAAATGTGATGGCAATTAATTTTCGAGATATAAGCTCAATTTGATGAATACTTTAACTTATTTTAATCAGTCCTCAACATTTTAAGAGCATTTTTTCGGAACGCTGTTTTCCGAGGCGGTCTAAGGATTTCTCCGAAACCCTTTTAACGGTCGGCTAAAATTTTCACACGATTGAGAGTTTTTGAGCCATTCAGGCTTTTTCAAAAAAAACGAATTTTTGGGAAATCTGAATTTTGACTAGTCTTTCGATCACTACCTGACTTAGGTTTTTTAAGCCACTCAGTAAGTTTTCTCGTACCTTATTTTGCCGGAAATCTAAATTTGGACTAGTCTTTGGAACACTACCTACAATTTGGAGCAGGAAAGCCTTGTTCACCAGCAGAAACCTTTTTGCAAAGATTCCCTTAGAGATTGACTACGGGATTAAGCGAATCGCAAATTTTTAAGTTTAATTATTTTTTTTTTTTAAGTAAAATGTCTCTTCAAAAAAAAAATAATCACAAAAAAGGTATTATTTCAGACTTGCAACTGGTTAAACCTAAAAGTCATAAAAATTTCTAACAAATATAAAACGATCAATATATGTTTTTTCCCACTCAAGAAATTTTCGAAGTCATGTTTGAAGGTCAACAATTCGAACATTTTGGTTATTTGCTCCCAAATGCACTACGCACCGCCATTATGAAGAAAGAGATGCTTTTCAATGACTACGAGGCCGTGGCCAGCATCACCGATAGATACAATGCGCTCATCGATAGTTTGGTGCTGTCTGAGGTAAGTATTACACTGCCGCGCTGAAAACACACAAACACAAAGATATATTAATCGAACCTGGTAGTAAATAAGAGTTAATCGAAATTACATGTTGGACTGATACTAACAACAAAGACAATGGGGTAAGTCTGAAGTTATGCTACAAATCCTATTTCTATAACTTAACCTTATCGGGGGCTTACGTTATCCCAACTCTTGCCTCTGTACTTGGTTCCAGCCTAATTCCATTCAAATTTTGTACTCAACTTATGATATAAGAGTTAAGCAAAATTTTTGTTCTCATCATTAAGTCTCTTGCATTAAAAATGGGAAATAGCTTAAGCTAATCGCTTTTTAGTTATGAACCACCATCCATCACTTCATCTTCATAGTTAAAAACCACCATTCATCATTTCATTTGAACAAGTTTGTTATAAGCATACCCAATGTCTCTCTAAATAGGTAAACTTCTTACGCGATCACCTCTACGAAACAGAGATCGTCATACAAACCGGCATCGGTCGCTATACTTGGCAGTCATTTAACATCCTTAAATTTTGCGATTCGGTCAACACACTCATACGCAAACTCATCTCGATTGTTTCGCAAATCAATTTCATACGTTTGGACATAAAAGGTCGCATCGATCGCATCAAACAGTTCAACCTCTTCGATATACACGATCGCACCGGCTTGGATCGTGTGCCGAAAGCACCCGACGTGCAATTCACGCACGAATCCAATGAATCTTCAGTAGAAGCACAACAAACATCTAGTGATGTTGTCGACTCGGAAAGTGCCACCAAAATACCGGCAGTGAAAATGATACAATTGAAGGAAGAGGAAGCCGAGCTAACACAACAAGAGAAGGAATGCGGCAAGGACATGTATCATTTTCAAGGTTACTTTGAGAAACTGGAACAATCGCGCAACGAGAAATGTTCGCACATGAAACGTTTGTACAACTCCATTGGACCGGTGCTGGTGAAGCTCGAGAGTCTTGTATTGGGCACCTTTACCGGGCGTTCGGAGAAGATGCGTGGCTATTACACGTACTGGGAGCAAATGACCTATCAGTGCATTTTGGAGTGAGTAAACTTAGAGATAAGTGAAGTTGTCAGTTTTTAATGTTCTTTGGGTGTTTCCTTGCAGCAATGCTTATCAAAATCTTAAATGCTACATTGAGCGCTTGCTAAGTGATGTGCCGATGTTTGAAGTGAATGCTGTCATGCTAATGTCCGAGATCGTATTGGAGCCGACGGCCTCGGAAATGCAGAATATAATGTTGCAGGCGGCGAAGGACTATCTGGAGCGGTGAGCACAAAATATGTGAGATGTGAGGACAAAAAGTAAAACTTTTTTTACCGTTATAAAGCATTCACATCTACACACGCTGGATGGATGGCACGTGCCTGCCTTGTCCGCCGATTAATGATGAGTACGGTGACAAGTACATATTTACTTTCTATGAGGACGTGATCAAGGTGAGCTAAATTTTTGATTTTTTCCAAACTACTAGGGTTATTAAAATAATAATTGCAATATTCTTCACAGGTGCGAGACATCAGTCATTTGGTAGTGCGGGTACAGGAGGTCTCCACCGCTTTGGTATACGAATGCAAGACTATTATAGCAAAGTAAGAATATTTGTCTGAATTGTCTTTAAAATTATTAAATCTCTTAAAACCTCTACTTTCTCTCTCCCTCTTACGCTTTTTGCAGATTCAAGCAATACTTTTATTTGTGGGCCTTCGACAAGCGCGCCATTGCTGAGAAATTTATTAATCGTGGCATGCCACTTGTGACACTCGATGAGAAATTTACATTCTTCGCCAATATTATTGAGGAGATACAACTGATGCCACCCTACTGGAATACCAAAAGTATACGCATAAATCTGAAGAAGCTAATGGACAGCATCTCCCAACATGCTCAGCAATGGCGCACAATTCTTGGAGAGTTACTAGCCAAGCGAACGGCAGACAATATTGTGAGCCTGCGGAATGAAATCAAAGTAAGTTGTAAAGCATTTTCCAGCAGGGTCGTGTGTACTGCAAATAATGGCATAGAGTAATAAAAGTCAGTTGAACTACTTATGCAATTCAATTTTTTTCTTTTGAGTTTTAAGAGCAATAGATACTTGTATATAGACAAATATCTCTTTCTGTTTGCGGTCATAAGCTCGAAACTAATACCGAAGTTATAGGTTGGAAAAAATTTAAATATTTTTTTGTGGATTTTTTGTATGTGCAAAATGGTTGTGACTGCATTTTATAACCACAACTTTCCTTAAATAATGTCTGCTACTAAATATTTTAAGGTTTTACATACACATACTTACATATAAAATGGTTTGACGGAGAGGAGAAACTGAAAATAGCTTACAGTTTCTCCCTTTTCATTTATTTTATAAGAGATTAAAAAAGCTGCTAAGCTTGTGTATACTCAAAAGTACCTTCTTAGCGACGATTCTTTCTTGAAATCATTAAAGAAAATATAATAATAAAAAATATAATAAAATAAAGAGCATAAGTTGAAAGCATTTCCGAAGTATCTATCTCCCCTTATTCTAATATTAATATACTAAAAACTAAGCTTTAAGGATAATCAATATTCCTCAATTAAGCTTTGGTGTAATGATTCCATACCTACTTAAGAGATATTGATATATTATTTAGACTTTATATACGAAAAAATTACGTCATTACTGACATAAGTATTGTTCATCCAAATCAAATATCCAACAACTTTTCAAAGTCTAGAGGATACTCTAAACGGCAAGCCGAATCGATACACATGTTTGCTTGAAAGTTCGTGTGCTTCAATGGATTCACGGCTACGAAGTCGTTGAAAATGTCTCAGCAATATTTTGGATAGTCTACGTTATCATGGTCCATTCGCCTCTGTTAATAAAAATAACGTCCAAAAAGTTAAAAACCAGTATTTGAAAACAGAGAGCTAGCAAAAGATCTCAAATCTGCTATGAATTGGCTCAACACACTAGACTTGTTCTAAAAGCTGTGAATCTTTCGGAAAAGAGACGTCGAATGAAAGTCGGAAAATATATGTTCAACAAGTAGACGAGGATCCTGATTGCGTTTTGTCGGCTTAATAGTCGGCGCTGTTCCCCAGAGGGTATATTGGTATGGACTGACTTACTTTCGCCAAACTTGACTCGTTTACTCTGGTTTAGTCCACCAATGCTAGCCATTATCCTCATTAGTACCGCCATTACCCTTGACGCTTTTTCACAGACATTGTCTAGATGCGTCTTATAACTTAACCTCGAGTCTATCAGCACTCCTAGAAATTCCAATGATTGTCACGTTGGTATAACCCTCAATATTGAGTCTGGCTACCTCTGCTTTCCTCCTGCTTGTAATTAATATTGATTCCACCTTCTGGTCCACTAGTTGAAGCTTTATTGCCATAAGGAATTCTTTGATTTTTGTCGCCGCATAATTGCACAGACGTTTATTTGGTTAATTTTCTTCGCTACCACAGTCACTGCGATATCATCCGCGTATCCAATCATTTGTAGCTCCTTGGGTAATAGGAGGCGCAGCACCTCATATAAGTGGGCCCAGGAATGAGGCTTGTGGAACACCGTCCGTCACCATTTAACTTTGTAGTCCTACGTCTGTGTCGTATAGAAGAATCCTGTCCGACATGTTATTATAGATAATCTTCAGTAAATAGAGCGGTGTTTCTTTAGATGAAGAGCTTATTTATATGGGGCCAAAAGAACGAATTAAAGACAAAGTGACTAGCGCACAGTACTCTTTGCAGCCATACATTTAGTTCCTTTTATTGCTTTATTTGGGAAATGAGTAAATTTTTGAATTTACGCGTGTCAATTATTAGTCTTGTTGACCTGTGTCTGCGGAATCCATATTGGTTATCGGCGAGTCCCGGTAGCTCTTTTTCGAAATGTTGTTCCAGGCGCACACTTATTATTCGCTCTAGTATTTTTCACACCGTGTCATGCATGCTTAGTGGTCAGTACGAGTTTGGTTCTACAGGCGGTTTGTTTTGGTTTTCCTATTAGAACCAAACGTTGCATCTTCCAAATTTTTGAAAATATACGCTCTTTTTTTTTGCCCAGTTTTGTGAACGGATTTGACGGTCTCTTTTACAGTTATTGTTCCTGTTCCTTTGCATTATTACTGATTATTAACGAACGTATGACCTCGAAACTATTCTTTACTCTAGTGAATAGTGCTTCAACAAGGAAAAACGTTAACTTCGGCTGTTCGGCTGCACCGATACTAATATACCCTTCACAAGTGCATTTCTTTTAGCAACTATGAGTTCAGTTTATATGGAAGCTATATGCTATAGTAATTCGATCTGAACAATTTTATCGGAGATYATATTATTACCTTAAGCAGTAATCCATGTCAAATTTCGTGAAGATAACACGTCAAATGCGAAAGTTTACGATACAAGCCCTTGATTCCGATCGATCGGTTTGTATGGCAGCTGTAAGCTATAGTTAACCGATCTGAACAATTTCTTCGGAGATTACATTGTTGCCTTAGGAAATAATCTATACCAAATTTCGTGAATATATCTTGTCAAATGTAAAAGTTTTCCATACCAGCACTAGATTCCGATCGTTCAGTTTATATGGCAGCTATATGCTATAGTGAGCCGATCTGAACAATTTCTTCGAAGATTACATTATTTTCTTAGAAAATAACCTGTGCTAACTTTCGTGAAGATATATTGCCAAATGTGAAATTTTTCTATATATATGTTATAGTGGTCCGATATCGGCAGTAACGTTTTGCAATATTTCAAAACGATACCTTAAAAACTGAGGGACTAATTATTGTTATAATAATTTTTTTTTTAATATTTTATACAAAACTTAATGAATTAATAAAAATTCTTGAAATTTTATTCTTTCCAGGAGCTACGTTTCAATCTAGATATGACAACCAAAGAGTTGGCGGACTTTAAGCTGGTCATGCAGACTATCTCTACCATTCAAACGAAAACTCTAACCTATGAGCAGCGCATACACGAGCTGCAGGAAACATATACGGTACTTGCCGAACACAATATTAAGGTGAGAAACCAAATTTGGAATTCAACTAATATTTAATTTGTTAAAAAAGAAACAAGCCCTTGCATCGTCCCTACGATGTGACCCACTTCAGTCTACGCGACCATAACCCGCTGTCAACAAAACTACGCGAACACTTCGCCCAAAAACTTGGCGACAATTTAAAGGCATGCTCAAAAAAGAGTCTACAAACTGTGGAAGTATTACTTAAGTGACACAACAAACTAACCGCATTTGCGCTGAGATTTCATATTTCGTCACATACGAGTTAGGGCACACATACACACACATCCATATGTATGTACACTGAGTCCATGGCTTTTTTAGGCGAAAGCTCAGTTACACGCTGTTGACCAAAAGCATTTGAATTTGAGTAAAATGAAAATTTATGCAAGTCCACATGTGTGCCAACAAACGCGCCCACATGCAGGCAAGCACACACTCGCACAACATGGCGGTTGCAGTTGGCGATGGAAGCTGTGCGACACACATGTACGTGCACGCCCACCACTAACTGCACTCTGCAGCCTGGCTGGAGCTTGACTAAACTAAACTACAAAAGCCCCGCTTTATTTATACATGCAAATACGCATGTGTACTTGTGTGTGTGCGTGTGTGTGTGTGGGTGCTTGTGAGTCCACTTTGGCAGTGGCCGGCAAAATGATGTGCTAGTCACCCGCCTGGACGAGCGACAACAATAACCGGCTGCTGTAGTGCAATTCCTTTTTGTATATTTTTGCCACATTCAAATAAGGATTTTTCGAAAATCCTTCTGAAAGTCGCTCCAGTATTTGCACTGCAGACAGCGCCAGTATGTTTAAGCAGCGGCAACTAGAAATTTCCCAACCGACTGACCACTGAGCAGTGGCTACCTTAAATTTACATGCACATACACGCCTACACATGAGTATGGTTGTGTGTGTGTGAGCACATGTAAATTCTTACAGTTATTTCTATGCATATGTGTATGTGCAGCCATATTATTTGCTTCGCATTCGGCACCCTTAGCAACTCTTTCCAGACCCAGAAATAAATGCTATCCCCACCACCCGCGCAGCGCCGAAAACTTCCATGTAAATTTCAATACCCTGCTCCTTTCGAAATTCGAATTCAACTATTTTAAGTTGCAAAAGCTTTTCAACTCCCATTCATTCATTTACTATTGGTCTTTGGCCAAACTAAATCTCCCACCGTTTGGCGTTCTGGCGGCGCCTAGTGGTGGCAGCTTGTTCACTGAGTCCCCACTTCGTCGCATGCTGGCGTTCAGCAGACGGAATTAACTAGCATTTTATAGAAATTAATGTACAAAGCATCGAATAAACTAACCGAAAGTACTGTTGGCCAATGAACGAACGGCCAAAAATGTTTGCATTTTTCGATAAAAATGCAGAAATCCAGAAATGTATTAGAATTTAGTGTGCGAAATTGTGCTGGTACATAGCTTTAGTCTGCTGCCAATGTTTTTGTTATTGAAAATAGCCGAATATGGAAATTGCTTTGAGTTCATTCGCGAGTGAAGACTTTTACGGCTTGCCATATTACGTAACACTGAGTTGGGAGGGTTTCATGTATTTTTGCTTTTTCGAAAAACGAAAATCGTTTGTGATACATTCACTCGTGAAAAAAAAAGATTTCGGTTATTTCTATTTGAATTGAAATCGAACGTAGTGTTTGACCTCGCAACAGTTTTACGTTCCATATTCATTTTACGTTGGTTTTTGCTGAAATATGTTGGTAAAACACGCTTTTGATAGGCCATTTTGGATCCCTTTGGTAATAATTTGACGTGCGAGAAAAAGTGTGGAAACTTGTTTCTCTTCGATGTAGGCATGTAGGTTATATTATATAATGATAGAAAAGCGATAAAAAAATATTAATTTCGCCACCTCAGCAATGATACTCTTAACAGGTGCATTTTTAATGTCACCGACTATTGGTCTACATCCAACGGGAAACGTTTTTTAGTTTTTTCAGTCCCTTTCTCTGACATAAACTAACTTTAAGTTACCTAATAAGGAGACTAATACTTCATTAAGATATTAACCTTGAAGTTAACTAGTCAGTTTGTGTGGCAGCCATAGGCTATGATCTGATTTAAACAATTTGTGTAAAGATTGTATCGTTGTCTTGGGCAAAACCCTGTACAAACTTTTATGAAGATATAATGCCAAATAAAAGTTTCTTGTCGCCGAAACAGCATGTCACAGAAGTCTCCAAAATTCCTTCGTTTCATGGCAAACTTATCTCGTATTAAACGTAGTGATCAAAATATATAGGGAATTTTATTACTTTGCAGATGTGGATTAGGCTTATTGTCATTTTTTTTTTTTTTTTTGGTGTTGGTATACATTAGAGCTGGCCGATTTATTTTTCTATAAAACCACGTATGCGTTAAACGTTCTACGGTTCATTCTGAACCTTTTTGGCCAGGAGCCAACGATTTTTAATGCGAAGTTGAAAAATTTGAATAAACAGTTTTAAGTGAGATATGTGTCATGTGATCTGATCGAGTCCAAAAAATTATAAATAGTATATCAAAAAGTACGTACGTATTAAACCTCGTAAACTCGTTACTGTCGAAAAAGTCTTTATCATACCTAAAATATTCCGCCTTAAAAATCGCTGGCTCAAAACCGATTTTAGACACATAGTCATTAAAGGAAAGTTAATCATGAAGCCTTGTAAAAAGCCGAAATAATATAGACATAAAAGACAGGTTTTGATAAAAGCAAGTATCCTTCAAAGAATTTTAGGGCTCTAGAAAGTTCGTAACATTGCCTGATTATTTTTGGAGTAAGCGAAGAGGGACCGATTTTTTTTTTACGTTTTCGCAAATCCTTGTCCAGAAAATAGTAAAATTTTGTTTTTAGTTTAAAAATTCTTATCTTATTCTTTAACATTTAGATCGAGCGTCCCAGTCAGAGTAATCACACTTGTGCCTACGTTTTTTCCAACTCTCTAAACAGTTATTGAAATCAATTTCCGACAATGCCTTCATGTTTAGTGTCTTCTATTGACTCAAAACGGTTTTCCCGGAGCGGTCGTTTGAGAAGTCACACGGAGCTAAGTTTGGCTTGATTTTTGATCTCTTTGCCAGTAATAATATGTCTCATGACATCCTGGTAGTCGGAAAGCATTATTTCACAGGCGCTAACAGGACGCTTTTTCAAAAAAAAAAAAATTAGTGAATCATGTGTTTACTTTTCTTAAGTACAACTGATCTTTCAAAATTGTTTTCATTGATCCCTCCGAAATTCCAACGATGCCAGTAGGATCTCTGACTGTTAATCGTCGATTTTCAAGTACCAGTTTCTTTCTTTTATTGACGTGTTGATCATCAGTTGATGTTGTTGGCCGTCTTCGACGTGGTTCATCGTCAACGCGTTCTCAACTCTTTGAATAATTTGTACCAATCAAAAACACTTGCTCGTGAACAACAATTATCACCAAATACCTTTCCAACATGCTGAGTGTTTCGGTACCAGAAATTTGATTCCACACACACAATTTATTGGAACTTATTTGTTGAAATTTGTTAAATTTCACTCATCATAAAATCTTTGAATGCACTATATGTACTTCAGAAAGCCAAGCGTACACTAAACACTAATGATTATTTGGCACAGATGTCACTGACAGTCATAGCAGTCTAAAAAAGAAAACATTTCTACGCGAAATTTTAATTAAAGAATCTTACTATTTTGCCCACATTATAATGCTTCGACTCTCATTTTCTCAGTTTTCAGTCAAGTTCTACATCAGAAACGAAATATTTCAATTTCTGTTTAATATATAAAACTTTCATTAATTTCTCCTTCCTTCAACATCACGGCTGCTACCACTGCCTGTGCCACAATTATTGAATATTTGTGCCAACGTAACTCACATGGTGCTCAAACGAAATACCAAAAATTCAACGTTCACCGCTCGACAACCATGCACCCACCATTATAAATATTTTATTACAACATGATGTGCGCCAACGCCAACTATTATCCTTATTATTATTGCTGTTGTTGATGTGAATGTTATTATTGCTGCTGTTATTGTGGTTCACAATGGATAGTTCAACTTTGACGACTTGCTGATGGCCCATCACCTGGAGAAACGTTGGAATCGTCTCTTCCGTTCATCGCTCTTCCGTTTGGATAAGGTGCAACCAATTAAGCAGAAATTCGCCGATATGACGGCTGTGGAAATTTCATCATTCTGGGAAGAGGTAAGATTTCATTATATATATATATATGTCGCTTAAGATTTATACATATACCGCATTTTAGAACACAATATTAACGAGAATAATTTTTTCTTGTCTACAAACACTCTACATTCCCAAAAAGCTCATCACAACCAAAACATAAAACATTATCCAAGGAAAAGCTACTAATTGAGATGAATGAGTCTTTATTTAGTAACAGATGATTCTCAATCTCACTATATTTTAACATATTTTAGACAGAGATGTCTGACTATATTTCTCAAAATGCTAAAACTCTCAATGTATGGAAATTGAAGAATCTCGAATAGAACAAGCAACTAGTTTAAATCAAAAAGAAAGAGAGAGTACTAGTTACTGTAGAAGGCACAAATGATGAGAGCAGAGCACAAACATAGGGAGCAAAGAAGTTCGACACTTCTGACTTATACACATAGAACTTTTGCTTCGCTTTGTTCAGACATTTGCTTTGACGTGTGACTACCTTCACATTGAAGCGAAGTGTAGCAAGTTGAAGAAAAATTTTGGGCAACTGTCACCTTTGTTACGCTTTGCCAAGCATCGGTCACCATTCTTATTAGAGACAACAAAGCGTGTATATTGACAAATTATTTGTTCTCTTCGCTTCGTTGTTAAATTATGAATTGTCAAGCAAAGCTAGGAAAGTTGTTTGTGAAGAGGGGCCATTAGATATCGAAAATATAGGATGCTACATGTTATATTACACCTGTCAAAGCAAACCTGTTTTTCACATTATTGAATTTTTTTTACAGAAATAGCCAATATATATTTACTTAATCATCTAACCGTAATTTCGAAATGTCAATTGACTAACAGTTATTTCTATCTGATAACACGGCATAACCACAAGTCTTTCGCTGATGCATTTTCTTCCCCCACTACTGGCCAAGCCTTACGTCTTACGCTCTCTCGTTGGAATTCACATCTTTATTCATTTCATTTGCCTACTTTTCCAGTTCATTCTTATTTTTTTAAATTTTTATTATTCCATTATTGCTTCCGCTTTCAATGCGAATTTAATTGGATTTTCTCTAGCGCTGCCATTTTAAAGAATATCTACGAATATCCAATGAGCTACTGCTATGCATCCATATGACATAACCACAGACATACAGACCAATGCTCAAATATAATATATATATTTATATGTATGCACAATACGTGACTTCGTATCCCCGACCGCCAACTGGCAGACATTCTGCAGATCCTTGCGCGCACTCAACTCTTGCGGCTGCCTGCTGCTGTCACTATTATTGTCTATTATATAACAGTAAGCACTTCATGGCGCGCATTACAAGAGGCCGGATTACCTCCACTCCACCGCCCCCAACATCTCGCATGCACCAGGCACGGTGCCGCCACTGCACGCCTTCGCCTCTGCAGCCGAACACATTTGCTCGCCGCTTGCATCCTGTCGCTCTCATTTGCTCAGCATCCGTCTATTGACAAGGCTGTCTTGTCGCTGCTGTCAGTTCTGCTAATGTGTRTGTGTGCGTGTGCGTTTCCATTCTTTGGTATTATGCGTTTTACGTTTTCACTTCGCCACTTTTGTCTGCCGGCATGCATTTTATGTGCTTCATTCGTTTCATTTGCGCATCCGGCGGCCGCCGCTTATTCCTCCCGCTCGCTTGCTTACGCTTATTCCCTGTACAATGCTGCTTCTTCAGCTGCTGCTAGCGAAGAAACCATGAGGCTTGCTAACAAACCAAGAAAACGAATTAAATTGAAGTGTTTATTATGCGAATTAAAAGCGACAATAAGCCGTTGGCTGTTGCCAGTTGCTGTTGCTGCTGTTGTTTTTACTGTTGCTATTGCCATTACTGTTCTTATGGCTTCTTTTATTGTTGCTGGCCGTGTGTTGGCATTGGTGGAAATGGCCACCAGCTCTAGCTCTTTGTCATCAGCATAAAATTTAGAATTTACAGTTGCGAAGACAGTCTCATAAGTAAATGTTTGACTCTCAATGAGTGTGTGCAAATCGCACAAATTGTAGGTGACAATGGACCATTTAAAATTTTTATTACAATATACATATTTATAAGTAATTTGGTAACGTCCAGCCTTAAACGAAGTGCTAAATCGCAAGACTTGAGTAAATGCTCTAAAAATAGATGAAATGGGCATTCAACTACGCCTAGAGTACATTTATTAAAATTTATGATTTCATATTTTGATTTCAAGCACCAACGTAGTCATTAGAATAGAACCTGTCAGATTGGCTTTCTTCTTCTTCTTTTTTACTGGTGTAGACACCGCTTACCCGATTATGACCGAGTTAAAAATAGCGCGTTTGTCATGTTTTTCTTTTCGCAAGGTGGCGCTAATTGGAGATTCCAAGCAAAGTCAGGCCCTTCTCCACCTGATCCTTTGAACAGAGTGGAGGTCTTCGTCCCAGCTCTCCGAGCTGAAGTTTTTTCATCCATTCGGACAACATGACCTAGCCAGCGTAGCCGCTGTCTCTTAATTCGCAGAATTATGTCAATGTCCTCGTATATCTCAAACAGCTCATCGTTCCATCGAATCTGATATTCGCCGTGGCCAATGCGCATGGGACGATAAGACTTCCGCAGCACCTTTCTTTCGAAAGTTCGTAACGTCCACTTATCAGGCGTTGTTATCGTCCATGCCCCTGTTGGCAAGATTTATTCTCTCCAAAATGATCACCCCTTATATATATGTGACCTGGTCTACGGAAAGGGGGCTTAGGTGTCAAAAAATCTTAGTTGATTCCGATGGAAGATGAGATGCTTTTTCACGTGATAGAATCCAAAAAGTCATAAACTAGTTTTCGCACGTTAGCTCCCTTTCCGTAGACCAGGTCACATATATGTATATATAATTGCTTGGATTCCGAACCTCTGGTTGATGTTTTACAGCTTAAAGCATTTCCCTTGCGAGACGCAAGCATATGAAATGTTCGGTTACCCCCGATGATAGCTCTTCCTTGTTTGTTTATTTTTATTTTTTAGTATTTGAGTGCATATTTTTAAACAATTGATTACAACAATTCCGAAATTTACACTTCCCCCACCAAAAAAAGCGAAAAACTAAAATCGACAATAATATTAATCCGAGCTCTGCTGACTACATCTCTCTACCTGTCCAAACAATTCCAACTTACAACAAAAGCGCAGAGCTAAGCAAATAATAGCCTCGCACCCTTTGACCTACTACAATTATTTGCTTTGCCGCAGCTCATTTTAGACTTTTGATTCATGCGAATATACTCATTCACTAAACCCCGCTCATTTATCAAATTCAACACACTACTCGACGCAACTCCACTCCTCGGCACTCAACTGAGTTGCATTAATTTGCATTTACTCGCATATTTGACCGTGTTTCATTTGCTATTCACCCACGCTAGCTAGAGGAGTTCATCAAGGACTTTGAGGAGAACGGGCCCGGTTCGGTGGGGCCTGACCTGGACAAAGGCAGCAAACTGATGGACTTTTATGGTGCCAAATTGAACAAATACGAAGAGCGACGCATTGAATTGTGTAAGTACTGCAATGAGCGAGAATATATTTTATTTTGTCAGGCGAAAAACGCGCGGATTTGTAAATTCTATTTTATTGTATATGTAAGTGTGTTTGTATTCACTGTTAATTTTGTACAACTAACTGTTTACTCTTGCAAATCCATTAAAATCGAAGAGCAGTGGTCCCTCCTTTGGATCTTTGCTCGGCATTAGTTATTATTGTGTTAACAAAGTTGTTTCTTTTCTCTCATTTACAATAAACCAACGCTGATTACTATTTTGGACAATTGGCGTACACTCTCAACTCGCTGCCATTACGCTTCCACCTCATTCCAAATCTTATGCTTACTCAGCCAATGCGGAGAAACTTTTCGATATGCCGATGGCTGATTACAATGATTTCTCAAGAATCAAAACCGACTACGAGGGCATGTTATTGGTAAGTCCACCGCGCATCAGTCAAATATCATCAATATCTATTAGTCCACAGCGCTCAACGGTCCACAACAATCAGGCTGCTTGCGCCCATCCACCAATCACTACCGCTGTGTCTTTAAATCAAATCGTTAGGCAAACAATTTAATTTTTTAATTAATTTGCTTTGTGGCACTTTGCTGGTCCGAAGCCCGAAGGTAGCAGCGTGATTGGTTGGTGCGGGTAGTTTAGCACAATAGTTTGCTTAATTTTTATTAACTTAATAGTTTTACGAACTTTTATTAAAACGCCGCTTTCTGCGTTTTACCATTCGCATGTCTACACAGGTCTACAAGCTGTACAAAGCCTACAAGACTGGCAGAGAAGTTTGGTCGAAGACTCTATGGGCCGATTTGGATCCACAAATACTCACGGATGGCATCGAAAGTTACATGAAAGAGTTTCGTAAACTACCAAAACAGGTATGTAAGAGTATGTATGTATTCGAGTAAGTATACATATCTACACTAGTAGATAGAGAGCAAGTCAATTTCTGCTCGAGAGTTGAAAGTTTCCTAATTAGTTTGCTTGAATGGTTTCTACTGGCGGAATTAGATAGTGATTAAGTGTGCGGCTATATGCGCACACAGGGTTCAACGTTTAGCTAACAATGTAGGAATTGACAATTGAAAGGGTCGATGCTTTAGTTTGAGTAGCTTCTAAAATAATAAGATGTGAATTTCAGCCAATGGTCTCTTATTGCCTTTCAGTAGGGAGCTGCCAGAAAGGATTCTTTTACATACAGCGCAAGCAGCTCAAAACTTCTGTTCTTAGACCAAGTATCCTCTAGGTAGGCGAAGAACATCTGTTTGAAGGTGAACCATTCCTCCCCAGGGTTGTGCGCTGGGTTTGGAACCCGCCGCATGAAAAATGCCCCCAATGAAAAGGATAACTTGGCTATAAATATCTAAAAGAATATGAAGTATGTATTTTTGGTCGATGTCGTTAAGCTCCGTCTCGCTCTCGGTCGCTCGGTTCAAAAATTGTAAGTGTAAGAATGCAGAGCGGCTCTTCAGGACATGAGCACGCTGAAAGAGAGACAGCCCCTCAAGGTCATCGCTGCACTGATAGGTGTTCTAACTAGCCACTGTCCCATTAACATTCATGAATTAAGACATATAGTTTTGGACGCCGTAAATTGCAATGAGGAATATGAGGTGAAAACATCTAGATACTTTCTCCTCCACCGTCCAGTTTTCGCGACAAGAAGCATCTCAGTTACCATACTTTTTACAAGCCTGGCGAATAGGCTGGTGTTAGTCGTAGCAGTAGTCGCTAGGAGTTTGTCCGACTGTTTTTGATCCATACCTAGAATTCCTAATCATTACAACGGATAAGTGTCTTCAGCAGTTTAAGTGGGATCATTCGTGGTTTCAGCAATCAGGCTATTATCTAACAAACCCTAACCCTCCATCTCTGCATTATATAAAGCGAGCTTATAGTATAGTATAGACCAGACTTTACTTTTCACTTCTTGCCAAAGGCATTTTAAATTTTAAATATTTCTCTTTCAGAACAAATATTGTTTTCATTATCACATAATTCCTCACCCTTTATAAATTTTACTCTTTGTTTCAATAGCCCGCACTGCTCCTTGATTGCTTCATTCTTGTGTCTTCATCTTCAATGTGGGCGCGTAATTTTAGTCCAAGCTTTCAGCTGATCCTGTTGTTTCCAACAACCGCCGCCATCACTGCTGGCTCTTAATTCGGCGTTTGCAGGTGTTATGCGTTGCCGTTGCAATATTGCCAAAAAAAAAAGTGGCGCTTTCACCGAGGCAGCAACAGCAGCTGCAGCAGCGTTGACAGCGTCTGCTCTACGCAGTGACACAATTTCTACTTTCTTTCTGCTGATTATGGCAAATTGATTTATTTACTTTCCTAACAAGTTTTATGGCACTTTACTAGCAGTTTCCGCTTGAACTTTCGGCACTTTGTTGCACGACGGAAATATTTTTTAATTGCACAAGCCAAACAAATTCCGAAGTCATAAAATTTCTATTATGCATAAATTTCAGCAAGTCGAAAGTTCTTTTTTTTTTTTCCTTCTTGCCCCGTTTCTTGGTTGAATGATATGAGTAGTTTAGACTTTGGACTTTGCCACATGACTGCCTTTCGAGGCGACTATGGGTACAAATACTCGTTGTTCAGATAGTGTTTATGTTCGTGCTCGGTGTGATATTATTCATTTTAAGGTTGATTGTGGTGATGACACTTTAGTGAATATCTATAGTATTAAGGTGAGACAATTATTTGTTAAATTTTTCATTTAATTTCAATTTGAATGTTATTGGTAAAAATATTCGGAGAGTTTTGCTAAACTTATTTGAATTGTCGTTTTGTAGTCAGTACTGTTTTCAAGCCTCTTATCCGAGGTTGTTATTTCTGTTGCATGTTGAGTTTACGTGGTGGGTCCCAAACCCGGAGGAATGGCTGGCCTGCTTACTTTAACTCGCCTTCAAACTGATGTTACAGAGTATACTTGGTCTAGGACCGGAAGTCATGAGCTGCTTGAGCCATAGGTAAAAGAACCATTTCTGGCACAAGTGAATGGCTCTTAGAGAACTTTCCTCAATTGCGTGAATACATGACGTGTTCTATACATGACTCCATCCTCCAGCCTGTTGAGTGCTTATCATCGACTATAGCCGGCTCGCGGTGTCTACGCCAGTAAATAAGAAGACTGATTCGAGGCTGTTCTTCTTCTTCTGCTTAGAACGACGGCCCGTTATGGTATGGCTAATGTCAGTTTCGGCTATGTTTTCTGTTTTGCCGAAGATAAGACTACCGAGATGTTTCATTCGTATAATTTAGACAACCTGCCTCCGAAAAAAAAATGTTTCCTTACCGCTTGAATCGAAATTGAACTATGTCCAGTCAGAACTCCTACGATTGCGACATAATGAACTTTGCTCAAGGCAAGTAGTTCAGTAGATTTCCTACATTCTCTAAAAGGATCTCACAGGATGACGACTAGCCATATAAAAATATATTTTCTTTATCATTGGTCTTTTGAAAGGCTGTATCCAAAGATGTTCTAGTCATATCACTTTTAGTATTAATCACCAACTGAAGGTCTTTAATAATCCTTAAACAAAAGTAACAGCACCAAATCCAAATTAGGCAAAAAATACCCAACGTAGTCTAATAAAATAGTTTCTATTTTAATTGGCAGTCACTATCCATATCTACAGATCTCTCAGCTAATTGTTATGCATTGAATTTCACTCCGATATGTCACTGCAAATAAACAAACACATACTTATAGACCCCAACCAGCATATTATACAATATATGCTCGTAAATGGAATTAAAGCACTTCGGCGATGCCGCTCACTAAACACATCCTCCCAGTCGCACACAATCAATTCCGTCCACAAACCGTTGGAATTTCATGTTGTTTGCACAGCCGCTAAGGTCGAGTCCATTCAGCTGTTGCCAGTCGCATCGCCAGACCTGCCAGCCCGCTCACAGCCGCTTCCCACCGCCAAACAGCTTGCAATGTATGGTTGCGGTCGGTGGGCTTAGCGGTGTCAGCGTGAATTATGACAACTCTGACTAGTCGCCAGCAACGACGCAGACGCGCGCTTTCACACATCTGTGTATATTGTACGCGGCTGGCGAGCGGCGCAATCGAACTCCCCATGTTGAGTTGTTTACGAAATTTCATGGAACTCGTGGGCGCAATAAATCTCATTTCGAAGGCTGCAGCGGCGCATTCAAAAATACCAGCGATGTGGACGCCAACGCACAGCTGAAAGGGGTAAAGCGGCGGCAGGACCACATCGCCCAAAATGTTAATTTAGGCATACAATTGCCTAATTCTAACTAGCCACTGAGCGGAGGGCCTGATGCGTCCATTGCATATGTTGGTAATCATATGAAAACCCATGGCACTGGTGCTGCCAATGCTGCATCGGAGGGACAACAACGACATTGAGAGCAATAACAAATAGCAAGAGCTAACCGCAACTTGTCAAACATTACATATGTGGTGGTCGCCATTTCGCGCCTGACCAGCCGCTCGACCGCGTATTACGCAAAAGGCTAGTGCTGTACGCAACTAATGTTGCTGCCGTCGCTTTTTTGTTACTGCCGATATTTTGATTATTTTAATTTCGTTCAAATTGATTTACATTTTAGTTGCGGTTGATTTGTGTGGATGCAAGTGAAATTGGGTTGGCGCTAGCCCTGGTGCGGGCCTTGTCGCATAAAGTTCGCATCATTGCGTTGGCCGCCGCTCTCACGCGTTGATCGCTGGATAAACACAGTCGGTCGGCGCGACGAAGTGCAAGGCGTGAGGCGCTTGTCAGCCGCCAGCGATAAGCACTACGTTGTTGATTATTTATTTGCAGGCAGTGGCCTAATTTAGTCGGGCTAATAACGAGTCCATCCGCGCGACTCAGCGCTGTTCGGTGCTGCGTTGCGTTGTGTGCGCGCTGAGCAATTTGTGATTGACCATTTGGAGATTGGTTGGCATAATTGAAATATGCATTTGGACAATTGCGCGTGCTGATGGAAAATTACACCACATAAATTGGAGAAAGGTCCAGCAAATATATTTATGAGGGTTATGGCTATTATAAATTTCAAAGAGACGCATTAAAAACTTTTTTTAGTAGTCAAAATTTAATGAGATAGAATGCTATATTTAAATCTGCCGAGATTTGAAAACAAAATTTCACATTTTTGAAGAATTTTCTGGGTTAAACCAATTTTTGAAACATTTGTGTGGCACAGGCTCAGAAGAAAGAGTTTGTTGGAAAACAAATGTATACATATACACACAGTTGGGGATCCTTAGACGCGCCTATAACAATGATGTGGGAGCCAGATAAGCCCAGATATCGAATATTGGGTAGTCGAAAAAGTCTTTTCGTATTTTGTCAATAGTTGTGTTGGAAAGGTGAAATTTTAAGTTTAACATTTGCGATTCTTTGCTAAAACGATATGAAGTCGAACCATTGCTGCAGCGAATGGTAACAGGAGAGGAAAAGTGGATCAACTACGACAATAATGTGCGATCTTAGTCAAAGTGTGGTGAAGCTCAACAAATGGTCGCAAAGTCCGGATTGACGCCTCGAAAGGTTATGTTGAGTGTTTGCTGGTATTATAAAGGAATAATCCACTATAAGCTACTCCAACCTGATTGATTCATTTTACTGTCACCAACTGATGAGATTGAAACAAGCAATCGCAAAATACGGCTAACCTGATCAACAGAAAGGGCTTCGTCTTCCATCAGGACAACGCTAGATGACACGCATCTTTTATGAAACTGGGAGAGATTGGCTGGAAAGTTTTGATGCACCATCGGACTACTATTTGTTTCGGTCAATGCAGAACTCCGTTAATGGATTAAAGTTGGCTTCAAGAGAAGCCTGTGAAAATTACTTTTCGCATGTTTTCGCCAGGAATCCTGAAAAGTTTTACATTTATGAATTAATGTCTCTATTACAAAATGTAGTTGACCAAAATAGTGCATATTTAGGTAATAGGATATACTAAAAGACTTTTTAGACTACCCAATATTTAGACATTTAATAACTTATCTCTCGAAGCTGTTCGTGAATTTTAATTATTTAGTATACAAAAAAACTCATCTAATCCCTTAACTCTATCAGGTCCGCATGCTACCCTCGGGCATGATGCTCGAATTGAGCATGAAACAATTCAAGAATACCGTACCGCTAATGGTCAGTCTCAAAAACGAGGCTTTGCGCGAACGCCATTGGAATCAACTGATGGAGAAGACGGGTCAGTACTTCGATATGGCGCCAGCACGCTTCACGCTCGAAAATATGTTCGCAATGAAATTGCATGAGTATCAGGTGAGAGTGATCTGCAATGAAACTTAACTTAAACATTATTGATATTTTGAATTTTTTTTTACGGTTTTAGGAAATCGCTGAACAAATTCTCAATAATGCTATTAAAGAGTTGGCGATTGAGCGCGGTGTTAAGGCCGTTGAAGACACCTGGGCCACCATGGCATTTAAAGTACATAGACACTACAAGGGCACGGAGGATCGGGGCTACACATTGGGCTCAGTCGAGGAGATTATCTTAACGCTGGAAGACAACGCTATGAACCTACAATCGATGGGCGCATCGCAGTGAGTGACAGCAAGGCTTGTAAAGCGCACAATTAACATAATTCGCATACGCTCTACTTGTATATATTTTCTTTTCGCTCTGAAGAGGCTATTTTATTGACTCTTTTATTACCAGATTCCCACCTTAAAGATACTTTTTGGCTTTTATAAGTATCACAGACTATTATTGTTCATTTTGTGTCAGTCGAGTCAACACAGAGACCAAGAGTATTAGTTTATTTGAATATCGTCTCTTCTTTCCTTCATTCTATTTGCTGTCTCCACATTTTTGTTGTCCGTGACATAAACTAGCTCCTCTTCTCACTTGCTCCGCTTATATCATATTCATATGAGTGCTATTTATGTTTGTTCATATGTATGAAAGGGAATCACTCAAGTAAACCGCAAGCGTTGTCATGTCTTCCACGTGACAAAGGAGCGCAAGGAATTCATGTGGCATCATTTTCCTGTTTATTAGTTGAGATATCAACCATAGCGCGCAGCGTTGCTGCAACACTTTGTCTCATTTCACTTTACCAACACCTAGTCCTGGCACACATTCCATTTTGTTTATCGTACTGACAGGTTCATTGGTCCATTTCTGGAGACTGTCAATAAGTGGGAGCGCCTGTTGTCCTTGATCGGTGAAATCATTGACGAGTGGCAGGTGGTGCAGCGCAAGTGGCTCTACCTGGAGGGCATCTTTATTGGCGGCGATATACGTGCACAGTTGCCAGATGAAGCGAAGAAATTCGATGACATTGACAAAGCATACCGCAGGGTAAGTGCCACACTCATACATATGCAAAATAGAGTTACACACACATATGCACCGATTTAAGTGGTTGAATTTGTATAGAGAAGTTGTGTTGGAAGGATTTCAGTTTGAAGCTTTCACTATGGCGCTTTGTGGAATTGGCATTATTTTGCCAAAGCATGAACTTGTTAGCTGCAGTGTGTAGGTGTGTGACGCGTGTGACGCGTGTGCACATTCATGTTGTGTTATTCCTGCGCAATTCGTGTGTCGACAATGTGGCGTCTTGCTACTTAACGGTAAATTTAATACGCACGCAAAACATCGTCGTGACACACAATGCCGCATGAAAGTGTATTCGAGCATGCTTAGGGGACAATATGCTTCCACAAGTACGTAAATACATATACATATGTATGTGTGTGTTTATGTGACTGTGACTGTATTATTTTAGGGTGAAGTTACATATTACTACTCCGTTGACATCTGACCGTGGCGAGGTTAACCAAGTTAGTAACAAGCGTGCCTTTGACAAATACAACATTACAGACATACCAATATATACATATATCCACACATACAGAAGTACATATCTACATATGCGCTTTTAAATATAGATTGGCAGTTTTCAGCGAACTTATTATTAAGCGCCCATTCAAAACTTTGGAGCGGAGTTCGAATTGGTGGATCGGAAGGAATAAGGTGGTTCACTGATTGTGTGTTCTACGCGAAAATATAGAAGATTATCACAAACCTGGACGGGATCAACGAGACGGTAATGAATGAGTCCGTTCGGTATGGTAATCGCATTTCCAAATTATTATCTCGAAATTTTCTCTGAATCTGTAACCTCTATATTCTAAATCAAGGATTCTACCACTATTACTTTCATCGGGATCGAGTCCCGAAATATTATCTATCAGAGTAATCCTACATTTAAAGGAATATATTGCCAGGAACTAATTTTTAACTCCGGTTTCAGGTTTCTTTCTATCTTTCTCTTTTTATTTATTGGCGTAGACATCACTTACGCGATTATAGCTGAGTTTGCAACAGCCCGCCAGTAGTTCTTCCTTTTCGGTGTTTGCGCCAATTGGAGATCCAAGCGAAGTCAGGTCCCTTTCCACCTGGTGTATCTAACGGAGTTGAGGCCTTACCCTTCCTATGTTTCCCCCGGCGGATATAGCATTGAATACTCTCAGAGCAGGAGTGTTTTCATACATTCGAACGACATGAGCTAGCCAGCGAAGTCGCTGTCTCTTAATTCTAACTATGCCTATGTCGTCATATATCACGTAAACCTCATCGTTCCATCGACTGCGGTATTCGCCGTTTTCCTCGTCCACCATCAGTTCCATTTGCTTCCTTATGCAGTCTAGAGAAATCAGAATTAACGGCGCGGCTGTTGAGACCAATAAATCAATATCTTCCGCGTACGCCAAAAGCAGTACACTCTCATAGAATATTGTATTTGCTTGATTAAGCTCTGCACCTCGATTTTTATTATTATTTTCTCCAGCAGTAGATTCAAGAAAGCAGCCTTGTCTGACACCTCTCTTTTTATCGAACGGCTCCGGGATGTACTCCCCGATCCTGACGGTGCTTTTTGGACTGGTTTCTTGACTACTACACCATTTTTCGCGCCGAAGTCACTACTATTAGGGGAGTGTTAGATCTGCTGCTCCGATGTGCAACCTTCTTTAGAAGACTGAGTACTCCCTAATAACAAGGCGGCGAAGCTAGTTTTGAACTTACTATCACCTCGCTATCAGTAAAATGGTAACGGAACTTAGTTCGAGTTAACCTACCATTAATGCTTGCTCTCTCACAGAGTCCTTATTGTTGAAGGTGACTTGCAAAAGGTCCAACGAACTTACGCCGGTTAGGAGAGATTTTCAGTCTGAAGTGTGGCATATAACAGTTGGATGACATATAAGCAGCTGAATATGCACTAATCAAACATCCTCTAAGGCATATTTATTAAATTTCTGACTACTGAACAATTTCCACAAGAGCTGTAATATATGTAAGTAATCATTAGTATTGTGATGCAGCAGGAATTCGATGGAGGTCAAAAGCTATCAAACACTGAATCATTCTTCTTACAGACCAATATCTAGATCAAAGCCTCTGAAGTCCTTATAATTTTATATTGTATTGGTCGACCACATTTGGAATAGGTACAGTTAAATTCGTCAATACTGATCAATGTTCAACTTAGAGATCGCTCAATGGCTCGAGGGCCATCTGCGAAAAGCTCAATATCCTTACTTAGCATACAATTTCTCGATTTTTAAGATCTGCAGCTTTTGTTCTGCTGTTTGTTACTGTTTTAAAATTATTCTTCGCCACCGGTGAAGAAATAAGTATTGTTTGTTTATTTCCATAAAAAGTGAACCACCCTAAAGCAGCTCATGCTTTTCCTAACACAACTATTGCCACTTTTAAGGTAAAATGAAATTCGACTTCAATACTCCAAATAAGAATCTTGCAAAGCAGATGACGTGCTTGTCGTCAGCAAATACAACAACAACAACGTCACAACTGTCACAATAACTTCAACTGAAATCTTACTCATATATTAACCTGCTGCCAAGCACACTATACGAATATTCAGTATTACATTTCGCTTGTTTGTCGAGTTTGCTTACTTGCCACTTACTTTTGCCACATTTGCAACATTTGCCACAATCACTGCACATTTATGTGATTTATTTACTTTGATTTCATTTCGTTCACTCTTTAGTCCCCGTTTTCTCACCGCTTTCAGCCAACGCACTTGCTCAGCGATATTCTTCGCACACATTCATACACATATATGTATATGTATATGTGTGTTCATATTCATGCTTCTATGCTTTTCTACACCACATTAGTTGTGTTTCTATATTTCATTTTGCAGATTATGGTCGACTGTGCCAAGAATCCATTGGTGGTGCCACTTTGTTCGGTGCCTGGCCGTTTGCCCGAAATTCAAGGACTCGGCGTCGGTTTGGAGAACTGTCAGAAGTCATTAAATGAGTATTTGGAATCGAAACGACGCATATTTCCGCGCTTTTACTTCATTTCCACGGATGAGTTGCTTTCGATTTTGGGCAGCAGCGATCCGTCGGCTGTGCAAAATCATATAATCAAGGTATGTAAATGTGTTAATGCTCCGTCAAGTAATTTTGTGTAGTGAATCAAAGGGAACTAAAGTGAAAGAAATTCTGAAGGAATAAGCGATTCGTGCCAGAAAAGTGCTTACAACCCTTGTTTAATGAAATATGTGGAGGGGAAAAAGATTTTTCTCTTTAAACTTCTTCTATACTTTCACGATAATTTCATAGTCTTAGGTTTATGGGCCTTTGGAAAAAAAAATTTTTTTTTTGTTTGTCCTTGAAATATAATTGACCGCATAGTGAAAAAACCTTCTAAAAAACAAAAGAGTTCCCATTCTGTAAACATTACCCAATGTTTGCATAGTTTCCTTTAAAGCCGATACTAATCGTACTTACTGAGTTAAACCTATGACAGTAGTTAGCTAATGAAATTCTTTCATTGTCTCTTGCAATTTTCTTTAATTTTATTGAACACAAACTGCAATGGACCTTTTTGAAATGCACATGTTCTAATAATACTAAGGGTTTTAACCATTAATAATTTTATTTCTATGGTAATGGTAATGGTAGCGGAATGCGATTATTGTTAAAGTTTTTTTATGTATATTTTCGAGATTATTGAATTGCTTGGAAAAACGAGTCCTTGTAGAATTTTCTGCTTCCTGACCAAAGTCAACATTAATGCGCTTGAAGCATATGTCACCAACTTATTAGTGTCACAATGTCAACATGCTCCCACACTTATTCATAAATGAATATACCCAGCCGAGAAATGCACTAATTTCGGGTTGGCTTCTTGCTAAAGCAGTTTCGTTGGCAAGAAGTAGCTAAAATGTACAAAATAGAAGAAAAGAGTTGAACTCAAATAGAGGAGACGATATGAACAGTAATTCTTTGTGTCTCAGAACTATGATTAAACTATCAAACTATATTTTACAAATTTTAATGATAATTACTAGGAGACAAATCATTTGATCACTATCAAATATTTTTTCTTTAGATCTGATGAAAAATCAAATTTTTATAGGCCAAAGTAATTAATTTTTTCTTAAAAACTGTTACTGTCTATGCTGAAATATACATAAATCGCTATTAGAGTAGAAGGAGTCTATAGAAAGACTCTCCTGCCAATAAATATGCAACTATGTAGGTGCACCTGTTCTCGGTGCTGGGGTATAAAGGGGTAGTCAGCAATGAGATGATCGCTCTGCGGCGGCTTCCAGGATGATGGGACCAGAGCATTACGATGGAATTCCGCACCACAAAGCAGTTGCTCTGCATGTTACTATTGAGAGGTTACAACCTAGCAAGGTTTACTGATATGATCAAGACTTCCCGAGACTGAGTACAAATTATACAAAAATCGTCTGTTTGTATTATAAAGAAAGACGTCTAGTACATCTTATTAGTCTCCTTAGAAAATTTTAATATTAGTCTGAGGCCTTTCTATTTTGCCAATAGATAGACAGAAAATATTAGAAGTTTTGCACTCCGACCTGTGGTCTATTGTGCCCTCCAATATATCAAATGTGGTCAGAAAGGGTCAGCACCACTATCCACGTAAATCCATCCAAGGGCTGGAGCCTGCTTCTACAAATTGCCGGGAAATGTAGAATCTGGAGTTTCGAGTTCCATGTCGCAAAAGCGGCAGTTTGCACAGGAGGCATAGTCTCAGTTGGACACGTGTTTCTTTCAATAGTTTTGTTCTATATTGTTTATTTAATTCCAATCTTGCGTTATTTTCGGGACATACTTTACACATAAATAATGAGGATGGCAAAACGAGTTGAATTCCGATCGACTGGAGTTAAAAATTGAGATATCTTGTTGAACCTTGGTACATAAATTCTTTAGCACCTAACAGTGTTCGTATTGCAGGTGCATTGAATTGGACCATTGTCACGCCAATAAAACGACACAAATCGGAAACCAATAAAGTACCATAATTAAGCTCTAAATTGAGATACAAAACTGCAATTTTGTGCAGGGTGTACAAATGAGCATCCTCCCCCGACCTCAACACACACACCACATCGACTCAAACTTACATCACTAACACGCCACATTCTACACTACTCACGAGAGCAGCACACACAGACACCTACACAAACGTACACCAACCAAAGCAGTCACACCATCTTATTCAGCACCAACGGGGATAAAAAGGGACCGATTGTCAGCTTCAGGCTCAGTTCGTTCTACGACATTACCAGCGATCGGTCAAACTTTGGTCAGCCCCGTTTTGCTATCCGCCGCCATCCTCGTGTGAAGTCAACTGCGTTAAAAAAAAGAGTTAATCGCGCCGCTAAAACTGTAAGAAAGCTGTGTTGGTGCAATAGTTTCCATTTTTTTTAATAAAACCTGTGTTGGTGCAACCTTTCCATTTTTTAAATAAAATCAGCAATTCCATTTTTAAATAAAACCATCAATTCCATTTTTAAATAAAACCATCGATTCCATTTTTAAATAAAACCATCCGCAACGAAAGGTGAAGTGAAAAAAAGGGAAAGAAAAGGTGAGTGCACACCATAACACAGGGGATTGTAGAAATTAAGGACATTTTTGGTTTAAAAATTAAATACTGAAAATAATGAGCGTGGAACTGCCCTCATTCAGGTGAAAACTCATATCTCAACACCTGCCCGACTAATTTCAACCAAACTTGTTCCATAACACTATTCTTACTTCTGTCTTACTATGTAAAAATGAGCGAAATAGGATTATAACCGATGATTACAAATCAAACATCAAATAATATATTGGAAAAAAAGTATAGTGCCTTAGATTTTATCAAAATTTCAAAATCGGACTACAACTATTCAAGCTCCCTCCAAGTTCTGACTGCGACTTTTTTTATTGAAAATGCCGGCATATCTTTGAGATATATTTCTGAAATTCGGAAAAGTTGCATGACTATGAAATGTTCTGTTACCCCCGGACTTAACCCTTCCTTATTTGTTTGTATGAAAATGGCTGATATTTGTTTTGAAAAATATGGCAACTATCATCTCGTTCTAATTGCTTTTGTGAAAAAAGCCTTGACCGACTAGTGGGATTTGTGACTAAAAGATGATAGCTTTTCAGTAATTTATAACTGGTTAACTTTACTACAGGTTGTACACATACTCGTACATATACATATATGAATACATTTGCTCAACGCTTATATAGATTGCGTCATAAAAGTTAATGCGTCTGTTTATGAACTTGTATGCGTTAATATGTTGGTCATTTGTGTTTGTGGCATAATGCAGCCACATGTTGACGTTAATGTTGCCTATTTAAGCACCCGCACAGCTACAAATATAGTCGTGCTATATGCAGGAGTATGTGTGCATATTTCTACTGATTTTTCTACGATTTTATTTGGTTTTTAGTTTTTACCTTCATTTCACTTTTAGTAATTTTTGCGTCGGACACACGGTGTCTCCGGCACATTTATTGCCTTTTTACGCCAGAACACAAATTTATTTAATACGATATCAACGGACAATAAATTCGAATTTACTTTGGTTATTAAGTTTTTATATTTCTGAAACTGATTTACTGCATCCTTCATGTTTGCTACTTAATTCGTTATTTTATTATTACAATTTGATGTTGTTTCTTGCGCTTTTCTCTTAGCATTTCATGCGCCACTGTCGTCCCACACTCCCTTTATCTTTTATTTCTGTTTTCTTTTTACACGCTTTTCTGCTGCTCATTCATTCGCGCCACACACACAGATGTACGACAACATTAAGTCACTGCGCTTTTCCAAGGACAATTCGGATCAGCCCATCGTCACTGCAATGATATCCAGCGAGGGTGAGGTTATGGAATTTCGCCACAGCGGTAAGTATAGTATATACTTAGATATATTCTATAAGTGTCTGTGTATGGGGTACGTGCTCGGTGCGATTGGTCGCCAATGCTCGAGCCACACTTAATTACCAGCGACTGCCCAGACTATGTCGTAGATTTCTCAAGCACCACTACATTAAATTATATAATAATGGCGAAGCGTGCATAGAGTGCGACGAGTAATGGCGAGTTATAAAAATCAAAATGGAAAAATATATATAAAAGTGAAAAATACAAATATAAGTAACGGTAGTAATAATATAATTTTACGCAAGCAAAGCAATAACTGTAGCATTCACAGTCACCCACATACACACAAACAAATACTCAAGCAATTACATTTGCCAATGCCCAACACCGTCTGAGTCAGTGTTCCATATCCAATTGCCGAATGCTTGATTGTCCAGTTAGCGCGCTTGCTTGCCACGCTTCGTCGTCGCGCTGTTTTTTTTTTTTTTTTTCTTCTTTTTCTTTTTTTTTTCTCCAATACAAGCGATTTGCTTCGATTGACTTTGTCATTTCCGCGCGCATTCTTCTTACTTACAGCTATACGCCCACACATACATACATACATACACACATTTATGCGCTTTTCCTTCGCTTTTCTTGATTTGCTTGCGCAGCAGTGAGTATGCGATCGGACGGACGAAAACTAGATTGGCGAACTGAAATTGAACTTTTTATGTGAATAAACTTCTGAAATTTCTTTTTACATTATTTTATTACTTTTAATTAATTGTGGCAACGATGCGAATGTCCTTTGATGGCAACTTCACTTTGGCCGCTGATAATCGAGCGTGTAAAGCACAGTAGGTAAAAGTTCGTAAACGACTACTATAATCAAAAAAAAATTAATATAAAAGAAAATATATATTTAGTATCTACGCATGTGTTTATAGTAAGTTTTGTCAACCCCATTCAACCGTATTCAATATAAAAAAAAAATTTAAGTTCTCTTTTGCTTCCTCCATATATTACCACCATAAAATTATATTTTAAACTCAAAAATTTTAAAAGAATTATTATGAAAATCATCATCGGTGAACCCGCGTACTTTGATACTTCATGATAATAGCGCCACCTATCGGATTTGGCATAACTGTTCTCAGCACTTCTTCGAATTTGACCACTAAAAACTGATGTTGGCTCCATCTAAGGACTTCTCGACGTTTTTATTAACTACTGAGCTCAAAATTTGCTCATCAACATCGGAGCCAAAATCTATAACAGTATGTACTAGGTCAAATCTCCTACACGTGAAAGAACTGTTATATTCGTAGTCTAATACTCCAAAGCTTTTAACTGCATTATAGCTTCTATACTTTCTCCAAGTTTTCTAACTTTGTATTTTACAACCTCAACAAAAATTATTCTGGTTAATACCTGGTTTTTTGATCCATGGTAGTTGTAGAATTTTAAATTCCACTAATCTGGTATTGTAGAGCTTACAACAGCTTTGATTTGCGACTATCGTTGTTCGAACGAAATTAATTTAAGTTTAGGTTAGGTGGTAGGACGTAACCAAAATCGATGTATCTCACTTAGACATTTTTATTACCCATAAACTAATAAAAGTGGATCACCATATCCTATATCAGCAAAGCGTTCTGAGCTTTTTGAGTTTTAAAAAAGCCCCTCCCTCCCTCAACCCCTATCACTAGGTACTCCAAATTTGTGTCACCGCTACGACCGCGTACCCTTAGAAGTCTCCAACACAACCGCTCTGTAATCGAAGTGAATGCAGAGAGGTTGTGGAGGGAATTGTACTAGAGAGTAGTATATTTACTGCTGACTTGATAGTATTTTGAAACTAGAGATGATGGAGAACTCCCGTCACAAGACTCCAGACGCACTGTATCTTATTTCCAACGGCCTCCTTATACTTACAAATCCTTCACCGTGATCTAAATTGTAAGGAATGCGATCGAAATATTAGAGAATTTTAAAATTGTATCCCTTTAATGCTTGAACTGATCAATATTTGATAGCTTACGTTTCTAGCGCTACACTACCACACCTAAGCAAATTCACTTAAACCACTATATCTACTACTAGGAATCACCTGTAATAAATAAAAGACAAAGAAAATTGTTTGCAATCATACTACTTCCAGGTAACTACGCATCCGCACCACTGTGCACTTGCACCACTGTAGCACATTTAATGCAAATTACGCAGCGAACGCGAAATAATGAAAATCTCACATCTTTTCCCTACCAAATCAGTGTCGCCACTGACCTATGATAAATGCTACACACGCTCCGTCAGTGCGCTCTCCCCACCCCCTCACGCACTTGAATATTTCAATTTCTTTTTCGATTTCTGAAGATGATTACCGACACCGCTGCTGCTTATTACACACTCTCGCTTTATTGTTGTCATTTATGTGCGTATGTATGTATGTATTTATGTAGCTCGTTGTCCATGCTACACCCACAGACAGCACGCACAGTTATGCTTGTGAAATATACCGTTGTTATTATTTATGATTTTGTAATATTGTGGTTACTGACATTGTCTGTCGAATTCTGCTCGAATTTCACTCCATCTCCTAAACGCCCATTCAATTTTCCTCTTTTACAGTGCGCGCCAAGGGTCGCGTTGAGAACTGGATGTGCGACGTGCTGGACGAGATGCGACGCTCGAATCGTTTCATCACCAAGCGTGCCATCTATGACTTTGGCACTGATCTGGAAATAACAAGGTAAGTTGCCGGGTCGAACACATTGGGTCACTTATCGCGTCGCGTACTGTGCAGCGGTGCGGGGGTGCGCGAAGGTTAAGGTTTAATGGCTGGCGGGGTTGAAGAGTGCTTAGCAGACACAAAAGTATTTTATTACGCTGTCCAATTGAGCATGACATAACTGCAGGAGTAATGCCAAGCGCTCGCTCTCACTCTCACCCTCGCCCCGTCTTGTCATAGTTGTTCGTGTGTTGTTGAGCTGTGGTGCGATGCAAAGACTCAGTCATTCTCCTCATTGGCGCACCGCCTGCAACATTTTATTGCTAACAATGAATAATTTTGTCGTTTTCTGGGATTTACATTTTATTACCAGCGATTATGCTGAGAGTATATAATATCGCACTGTACTAACCCAACTCGCACTCCGCGCAATCGTGCTTCAGTCAACCGCAGCATCGCTGTCTTTCCGTTCTTTTCACAACGCAAATGTGTGTGTGTGTGTGTGATTTTAACTCCGCGCGCTACTTATAAGCTCTTTCACATTTTTACGATGCCTTTATTTCAATTGCATCCCATTTACTCATGCATTTGTCATTTTTTCGTCGCCCTCAGACCCGATTGGATGATGAACTACCAGGGCATGGTGGGACTTGCCGCTTCACTTGTGTGGTGGACCGCCGAGGTGGAGGAGGCTTTCGATCAGGCCACCAATCATCACAATATGCGCGCCATGAAAGATTTCCTCGAGAAGCAGAATCATCAAATCGAAGAGTTAGTCATTAAGGTGCGCTCGAATTTGACACGCAACGATCGTTTGAAGTTCAAAACCATCACTACAATCGATGTGCATGCACGCGACATCATCGAAGCTTTCGTACGTGATAATATTTTGGATGCCAGCGAGTTTAGCTGGGAGAGTCAATTGCGCTTCTATTGGCTAAAGTTGTACGATAATCTCTATGTTATACAATGTTCCGGTCAGTTCGAGTATGGTTATGAATATATGGGCTTGAATGGTCGTTTGGTCATCACACCCCTAACGGATCGCATCTATTTGACTATAACACAAGCGTTGCTCATGAATTTGGGCGGCGCTCCGGCCGGTCCCGCTGGCACGGGTAAGACGGAGACTACCAAAGATTTGGCCAAAGCAATGGCACTGCTTTGTGTTGTCACCAATTGTGGTGAGGGTATGGATTTTCGCGCTGTTGGCACTATTTTGTCGGGTCTGGCTCAGTGCGGCGCTTGGGGCTGTTTTGACGAATTCAATCGCATCGACATCTCGGTATTGAGTGTGATTTCTACGCAACTGCAGACTATAAGAAATGGATTGATAAGAAAGCTGGATCGCATCATTGTAAGTTGCAATTTATATTTAGCATTTCTGACGTATGTTTGTATATAAAAAGTATTAAGTTAATAATGAAAGTAGTCCTCAGAAATATACATCTAATCAAAGAATGGCCTACATTTAGGGTTCCATTTTATGAATTCTAGGCTAATAAACATTTAAAAAGAAAGTTCGAATTTCAGTAAAAATTCTGTAGAGAAGGAAAGCTTTTATGTGGAAATGATCTACGCATCATTCTGAACAACTTTGCCTAATAGACTGTAGGTCTAAAACCGGTTTCGAACCAGTTAAACATCAGTACACACAGACAGACGTAAAATGTATTTTAGAAAGGAATGAAAGAGCTTTTGCAGATTGAAGGAATTAAAATATTAAGAAAGTGAAGAAACAGTGCTTTTTCGAAAGAGAAAATGTAGCCTACATAAGGGTTAGAGACAATGATTCAAAAGCCTTAAAAAAAAAAAAAAGTTGAATTTTATATAAAAAGACAAATATTACTTATTATTTATCTCCAAAATTTGTTTTTTTTTCTATCGCTTTATTTGTAATAAATTTCATGAAACATCAATCAATCATCCTAAATGTATGCTATGACCTTTGTTTTTACTTAAGGCTGGTAAAATATTCCTAGGGAATAATAACAATGAAGAAAGGCGGTTCTATTTGCAAGCATTAGAAAAATTTTTTTTTTCATTTGCATGGACATCGTAATTGATAAATAGATACGAAGAGTGTAGAAAATTTAATTTTTTAGAATTCGAATCTTCATTTCATATAACTCAGACACTTTACTTAAAAAGCTCTTTAAGCCTAAAATACCTAACCTTAAATTTCTAATAATAAACTTTCTTTCTCCACTACATACAAGCAGAATTTAAATTTTACAAAATATCTATACTCTACTCTGCTTCGCTTTTCGCAGTTCGAAGGTGGCGACATTAAACTCGACCGCAAAGTTGGCGTTTTTGTCACCATGAACCCCGGTTATGCCGGTCGTACAGAATTACCCGAATCGGTTAAAGCGCTCTTTCGGCCGGTGACCTGCATTAAACCGGATTTGGAGTTAATCTGTTTAATATCCCTATTCTCCGATGGATTTTTAACGGCTAAGGTGAGTTAACATTATTAACACTCAAGTTTTCAACCCGCCTCACACAAGCCTAAAAGCAGTGTATTCAAAACTGCTAGTACCGCTATTGGTGACGCCTAACAAAGTGTGCGCCTTATTAACCTCTGACCACTTATTCTTGCCGATGTCAGCGATTGAGCTAACAGCTTGTTGTTGCTGGTTGCAAGTAGGTATAAACGCAACATGTTTGACTTTATGCGCCCACAATGTCTCCATATGCTCAAGTCATAATATCATCGTAACAATAATGCGATTATTAAGTTACCAAATTTGCTGCGCACAAGACAAACACTTCTGGCGGCAAGAACAACGACAAAGGCTGTGTGGCAAGTTGCAACCAGGAACCACCATTGTTTGCGCAATAAAAGCTGATTTTACGCATACGCACACATGTACACGCTAACCCGCAAAATAACAAACTTCCATCCCACCACCGGCTCCCTCGCTTTTCCCACCCACGCGCAGCCACACTTTCATCCGCGCTGAAACACTTTCACCGCAAACATTCTAATGACGCGCTATCGCTTTTTTGCGCAAAATTTTCATAATAATAACGGTAATTATTTTTAAAGGTACTTGCAAAGAAAATGACAGTACTGTACAAGCTGGCGGAGGAGCAACTTTCCAAGCAATGCCATTACGATTGGGGTTTGCGTTCGCTGAACTCGGTGCTGCGCATGGCGGGTGTGATGAAGCGCGCGTCGGAGGATCTACCCGAGGCTGTTGTTCTCATGCGTGTACTGCGTGACATGAACTTTCCGAAATTCGTCTTTGAGGATGTGCCATTGTTTTTGGGTCTTATTAAGGTAAGTAAACCCATTTACAGTTACGCGTAAGTAAATCGCATTCAGCAAATATACATAATACTTGTATACAAACACATACAAAATAACATTATATTATATTCGAATACATGTGTGTATAACTGTTCTAACTGTGTGTTGGTACCTTGAAAAACAATTTGAATTCGAGTAAGCTTTATTGTGAGTGAAGTAGGCGCACGTGCAACGCATACAAGGGAATTCCGTAGGTGTATACGTCAACCTTTGAATTACAGCTCTATGCGACAACAATGTACTTTATAGGAAAGTAGGCTTATCGAATTACTCGCAAACATAGGCTGCCTTTTGTATTTAGGGGTTTGGCAAAACTACATTTTTATTGTTAGACATACTCAGAATATTTTCATAGACGACCGCTATCTGCGCTGTTTACAGTAACTCGAAATATTCCTCTCGGCCAAGAAATTAAATCAAATCGCGAACACGACTATTTTTTACTACTTTCGACGTGGATTAACCCAGCTTCAGTGCATCGATGAACTTAGTTTCATTTTTGGCAATGAAATTTCATCAAAGACCGGTGTTTATCGATGTTATAGTGAATTTAATCGAGGTTTTAGATCACTCTAATACACATTTCTTGAAGGCCGTGCAAAATCACTTGTTGTTTCGGAAACCTTTAAAGCGCGATCGTCATGTCACCTATCGAGAGATAGCGATAACTTGCGGTATTTCAATATTTCATAAACATATGACTGTATAAAGTATTTGTTTTCGTTGAAGTCCACACAAATTGTCGATCGCTCAAAACACGGTTATTGAAGACCGCTTGGTTTGGAGATACCTCACTCAGAGGCGCAAACGTGCTTCGACAATTGGTTCAAACTCTGGCAAAAGTATATATGATAGATCTTAATGGAGAATATTTTGACAAACAATAAAATGATTTTCGTTGATAGAAATTTGTTTTAGTTTTCTAATTCCGAAATGTAAGAGGCAACCTACGTATACTTCTTAACAGTCTATATATGGAAGTACATGAGTACATATGTCTAACTGTATACATACATATATGTATATACATTCCTTGATAACATACTTACCGGCATTTGGGTAAATATCTATTCGTATGTATATTAAATTCATATCACGAAAAATTTTATTCGGTTTTGCTTTGCGGTGAATTTCAAGTACATACCATACCAATTTTCATGGTTGGCAAATGGCTTGGTTTGGAAAGTGTGTTATTTCAGTTAAAATTAAATACTAACCTACGTTTAGGGAAATACTAAAAGCAATCATGAGCATATGCATAAACACAAATAATTTTACTTCCTACACTACCCAATAGGAAATAATAAGCATACTAATTGTGACAACCAAATATCTTTTTCTTCTTCTTAAGCGCTTAAGTGCTTTTAGCCGAGTTTACAAAATCGCGCCGGTAGCTCTATGTTCTTGCTTTTCGCTGTTTATCGCAAATTGGGAATTTCAAGTATTTTTCCACCTGACCTTTCCAACGGAGCGGCGGGGTTTCCTCATCCACCGTAGCATGCTGTGTCGAATACTCTGGAGTGTTTTCATCCATAAATATAGCCAGTGTAGGCGCTGTCTCTTAATTTTCAACAAATTTTTCCATTATTTCCAGCCTGCATAGCCTTCACTGATACTTTATAAATTATAATATTTCCTACTGGGTTACACTGATGCAGTTATAAAAGTATCAACATTTCCTACATGTGAACCGTCTTTGGTTCCACCATAGTTGAATATTCTTCCTTGCTTTGAAGTTTTAGTCGCATATTTGGTGAAACTTCGCTTTTGATTTCACTTTATTTTTAGTCGCGAAAATTTTAATGATTTTTACAATTGTCTGTTCCAAGATGGCATTGCTCATATATGAGGCTTTTTATTAAAACTTAGGTAGCGTTCAAACTGCTAATAATTGCTTTAAAGTTTTGAACTGCAAATTTCATATTAAACTTTTAATTACTTGAAGTTGAGATGCTATAATTGGAGTAACAAGTGCGAATAATTAGGGATAAAAAATTTCATACCATGTACCAATACCTCACCCACACTTTTTACACACGCGACACAGCCAAACATTTTGTTGAATGCAAATTGTCCGACCTGTCTAAAACAAACCTCACCACATCTTTTATAGACCATCGTAAAATCCTCTTGGCTTTTATAGTTCCAGCCATTTTATGAGTGCTTATGTAGAACTTACTACTAAAATGTCAAGAAGATTGTATGCCTTCAGGTCCAGTCTCTTTCTCTACTACTACTATTTATGTTGCTTCTATTATGATCTTTTAACTTACTTTACTTTTAAAAAAAACTCTCGAACCCTCTAACGAATCTCTAAATGGTAACTATCTCATGACAGATTGTCTTGAAAATACAAGAAATGAAACTCAAATCAGTTTATTTTCTTCTGTAAATCTACAAGTGGTAGTAATATAACAGTATTAATATATATTTAGGATAAAAAAAACTAATTGTTATAACTTTCTTATCACCCTAGGACTTATTCCCAGGCATAGATTGTCCACGCATTGGGTATCCGGATTTTAATGCCGCCGTGCGACACACGCTCGTTACCGACGGCTACGTGCTACTCGCCGATCAGGTTGGTTAAAGTTCAAAATTGATATTTCTAGCTTACCACACTCCCCAACCATGTTAAAAGTATAAAATGCTTTGATTCCTTCCAAAATTATACTTTGCCAACACTAACCGCACTTCACTGACACTTTTGAAGTTCTTTGCAATGTCAACTGCTTGACACTTCAGCACCTACTCAAAAACGCTGCTCAAAGCCACAGCAAGCTTTCTTTTGAGTCTCTCCCGAGGCATTCGCGCAAATGCCTGGCCGACAAGAATTTTAAGTGGAACAAGTGGATGCTTTAGATAATTTGCGAATTGTGCGAAAAGTAACGGGCAAACGTGAAAATCCGCTGGTATATACATAAGTCAAGCGGAGAGAAGACAAAGCGCGCGCTGTAGTTGAGCGTAAAATGCGCCTCGTCTTATAGTCAGTCTTACTGTGCCAGCAAAGTGCTTTTGTTTCGGCTTTGTATAGCATTCCTGTTGCGGTCCGCTTTGAGCCACACCATTGAAATATAACGGACACATAACTGACACATTGACACGTTGCATTAAGCGCGCTGCCACAGTGCGGAAAGTTGCAAAGCATTTTCGGCAGGATTTTTTTTTTTTCTGGGAGAATATCTCTGTTAAAGCAAAAATATTTTCTCACCCACAATTTTTGTTTTTCTTATTTTTCACGCCAACTTTCATAAACGTCGACACACAACCGACCAACGCCATCGCCATCACTTATCGTCAACGTCCATTTGCAACTCAACAACTCGTCAACTCATCAAATGGTCAACTACTGAAATGGATGACTGCGAACCTACTGCTCTTTAATGGTTTCACCCCCAATACACCGCAACACCCAACACCGCAACGCAGGAGGACAAAGTGGTGCAAATGTACGAGACCATGATGACCCGACACTCGACTATGATTGTTGGACCAACAGGTGGTGGCAAGACTGTCGTCATAAATACACTAATTAAAGCACAATGCCACATGGGTCTGCCCACCAAGTGCACCGTACTTAACCCAAAGGTGAGTCTACCGTTACCTGCTTACTTGCTTACTTAATCGTATCTACTCGTAAAATACAGCACCGAAGCGACGAATAATTAAAACAAAAGCAAAAGCAGTAAAGCATTAGCAAAATATTCAACTTGATAAAAGTCATCAAAAACACACAACAACAACAAATAGTCTAAATGTTGAACAAAAGTAGGCAACAACAAGAGCAGCAAGGATTTGCAGTAGCTTGTTGTTACTAGCTGGCAACTGTTTTCTGGCTTCAATAGCTTTTGTGCCTTTTGCCTTTGATCCCACTGACCAACCCACCAACCAACCAAGCAACTGGCCAAGGCACCACCGTCCAGCAAGCCCACCACCAACCGAGCAACGGTCAGCCAACCTTGACTCGTCTACAACAGCTACGTGCCATGTTGTTGAGGCATCTGCCGTCCCGTTACAAGCAGCATGGCCTTTGTCATTTGTCCGGTTGGCTTCCGTTTATGCTCGCTCCAATTAACGCCTTCCTCCCCGCTGGCCCCTCACACACACACACACTCGGAATGCAGTTGCTGCACTCTTTTGTTTTTTCTGCTGTTGCTTGGCGCCGGACGGTGGCTTGTAAAGGTGGTTCCGGTTATTAGCCGAGGATTTTGTAATTTGCGTAATTGCATTTGCAACCTTCACACGCGTTCAACAATTCTGCGGAGTTTTTTCCCCATTATTTTATATCACTCTTAATTACTAAGGCCCATTATGGACAATGAATTGAAATCACATTGCTTTCATTGCTTTCAAGTGCAGGGCTGAGCGCATGCATGTGTACCGTTCAATTCGAAATTGCAAAGTGCAATGCGAAAATGCGAATAAAATAGAAAATGTTAGCAAAGTAGAGTCAAAAAATAAAGTGCTTGCAACTTTCATTTTAGATAATTGTGTATTAATTAGAATACTATTGAATATTAAGAAATCATTCAGTGAAAAGCATTTGATAATAAACAAATAATAGTAACTGAAGGATATTCGAATATTCTGCAATTGAAATGAGTTGGGGTTTATTGTCCAGCAAAAGGCATATTATAGTAGATGGTTTTAGTAATCAGTATCTCGGGTAGTATAAATTCATATAATGGTATGGAGTAAGAAAAATTTAGCACCAAAAAAAATTCTCAGACAATTTTCTCTTGAGCATGCTTCTAAGATGAACATCAACAAAAAGAAAATACGCTTTTTTTGCCAATGATGTGAACTTTTGATGTCGTCGATACAGTTCTGGCAACTTTGGTGACAGAAATGGAAAGTTACAATGTTTAAAAGACAAACTAAGGAAAATATCCACGTCAACGTGGAAACGGTTGTGTTCGAAACGAAGTAATCCGGCGAAAACGGTGGCCTAGCAGGATTGACGATCAAGAAACTTTTGTTATGTGTTTTGTGGGTTAGGCAGGGAATTAAATACCATAAGCTGATCCCCAAACTCTTAATTCGGACCTATACTGCCAACTGTCTGAAGAGGCAATATTCTATCAAAAAACGCCACGTCAGAAAGTACAGCAAAATATTTAGCCGCACCAGGCTAACACGAAGAACTGCGACGGGATTGACGTTGCTAAAAGGGCGTAGTTTAGGGACTTCTTACGTGCTACCCTGGACCAGAGGGACCTCGCTGTCATCCAAGCCCTTGTTGTTGACCATCACTTGCCGAGGTCATTTGTGGTCCACTCTTACAAGTCTAATATGGAAAAAGTTTGCTGCTATTGTTAACGAGGCTCCGGATATGGGAAATAATCCAGCCTTCTCTGAAAGAACTGCACTACCAACCAGTACATCCATTGTTAACTTAACTCCACTTGAAAAACGGTACAAAGGTATGTCAGACTGAAAAGACTCCACTTCGTACCCTCCCTCTAAACTTTGATTCATGTTTGGTGTTGCAAAGGTTCTCTAGTCCCCGATAAGGTTCAGATAAGTTGTCATTGAGGTCATGCCACGGTCGGCCCATAGACATGTCGTGTCAGATGTGTAGGGGTATTGGATGTGTCGGAATCAATTCTGGACAAATAAAGGCAGCTTGAGATCTTCGTAGGCAAAGGGTGGTGGTTTGACTCCGAAAAGCCATTCACCGAGAGAGAGTCGATGAAAGTGTTATTGACTCCACTGTGGATGGATCCTGATGCTCCTAGAAGGCGGTTCCACTACAGGCAGGTGACCGTAGAGATGATTTCTATAAAAGTAATATTCGATTCATCCGTGGCAAAGCTCAACCGCTTCGCGGCATCCTTAAATTCCTCACAAGTGGGTTAGCAGAGAAGGAAACGCAAGGCAAAATTTCCACCATGGTCTAGATAGTAAAATAACCGACATAAATTCTATAATTTTCTTAAGTCCATTTTTTAAGAGGTGCTGAAACAAGTATGTATACAGCGTTCTCGCAAATTATTGTATCATATTTCAAAGTTGACCATAGAATTGATGTTTTGAGATTAAGAATTATAAAATTATGATTACCAATATATTTAAAGAACCACATATTAATTGATAGTTTGGAAAAAATTGTTTTCGCCAGTACTCTTAGCTGAAGTTCATTTAGAAAATTATCTAAGTTTACACTTGATTTTCTACACACCGAACTAAAATATTATAAATATACTATATATCTAATTTTTTCGAGAATTATTTCTTATTTCCGAAGGAGTTTCGTGTCGTTTAGGTTTTGGTGAAGATATAACACTTTTAGATGCCACAAAAGAGCCCCTTTGTCCTTTTTAAAATAAAAAATGAAATAAAATCATCATACATCAACTGCCAACGATTATTAAATTGCTGAAACTTCAAGCGTCATTTTCAGGCTGTGAAGCATTATTTCATTCCAGCCTGACCTCTACTAACACTTTCCCTTCCCGATTTTTTTCGTTCATATATAAATAAACTGAATTTCGTTCACTTGTGCATATTTCAATTTCTTTTTTTTTAATGCGGCTCTGCTATGTATCAGTGGTTTTCGCCAATTTTATGCTATTATGCCTGCCAGAGTCAGCCTTGACGCGCCTCTCACGCACCTCAGCGTCAACGTTGGCTCTACAATAATCATCCTACTTCAATATTGCTATTAATACAATACGCCTATTATTGTTGATTTTGCTGATATTGCTTACTTTTTGTTTTTGTCAATTTATACATAAAATATTTTTATGCCGCCAAATGTATGTCAGTGAAAACTGCATAAATTTCGGTCTTATATGTACACTTTAAAAGCGCTCCCTTCAGGAAAGGTATATGACTGAAAAATATTCACTCGTCCCAAATGACAAAAATATGACAAAGCACAGAGTTTTTTTTTTTTTTTTTTTTTTTTTGTGGTAGCAAATGCTTTGTGCGTCTTAAGTTCTTGTATATTACATTTTCAAGTGGTCGTCATCAAAAAGGGGTCTCTCATCAGAGGCAGTTTTCTTCTTTTTATTGAGGGTGTATTTTACGTGGCGGTTCCCAAACCCAGTGCACAATCCTGGGGAGGGTTGTTTCGCCTTCTCACTTTAGCTGGAGGTTCCTGGGTCTAGAACCGGAAGTCGTGAACTGATTATGTAAAAGAATCGTTTATGGCCACTCTCAAGTAAATGGCGCTCAGAGGACTTTCCTCACTTACGTGAACTTGTACACATATCTCCATCCTCCTTCAGCGATATAAGTTAAATAATATTTACTCCAAGTTGTATACCATTTAAGACATGTCGCTGAAACATAACATATTCCTACAGGGCACTTAGAAGCCAGGACAAAGCACGTTTATATAATAATGCAAAAGCCTGTATGTGTGTGTGTATCAATGCAGCGACATGCCGATTTGTGAAAACTTTTATGGTAATATCGTTTTGTTTTTTTTTTTATTGCCAATCGATTTTATCAATTTTTCGTTTACCTTAATTTGATGCGTACAATTTTTATTTATTGCAGGCCTGTTCGGTAATCGAATTATATGGTTACCTCGACATGGATACACGCGATTGGATTGATGGATTATTTTCGAATATATTTCGTGAGATGAATAGGCCGACTGAGCGCGAGGTAAAGTGCAATGCTAGACAATATAAATATACACGACATCAACCGTATGCAAATACACAACATTCATATGTATAGTATATATTTATAAACATTAATAATTTACATACATATACATACTGGTTTGAAGCATTTAACGCATTTTTATAACAACATAAACTATATACATACACACTAATATTTGAAATGTAATCGTCATTTTTAAGAGCAGAACAAGCGAACGATTTGGCATACAGTGATCTGTTTTGCATTTTAATCACTCGCTACAGTTTTCTAAACTATAATTATAATCCGTAGAAATTAGCTTGTTATCCGTTCTCTCTCTGACAAACTCCGAGTTGAATAAAAACCCAGCATGGATCACTCTCATTTTGTGCTGTACCATATTTTTGAATCGTGTAAAAGAGAAGACCCCGATCTTCAGGAATCAAAGGCCAGCTAGTCCTACCGATGCTCTCTCATTAATCAGAATTTAAAGCACGAAAAAAATTGATAATTGATGTTGTGCACTGTGACCTGTGTCCTGTTATGCCATCTCCTATATCGCATATGGTCAGAAAAGTCCAGCATTTTGAATAATTCTAGGAGCTTTTTGGATGCGACTGAATTGATGTGATCCTTGCCCACGTAAATGGAACTTAGGGCCTTGAGCCTGTTTTTAAAGATTGTTGGGCAATCTAGAATCAGGTGTTCTGTTCCAAGTCGCAGAACCGGCAGTTTGCCCAAGGATCATTTTGCACAAGTGCTTCCTGAGCCTTCCTGAGCCTGCAGTGCCCTATATAGAGCGCGCCAAGGAGACGAATTTGTCTCGGGGAAGGTTGATAATATCTGCAAACCTTGCGATGTAGTAACCTCCCAGTAGTAGCTTGGCGTGTCACATTATTGCCTGCCACTGGGGCCTTTCTCCCCACACCCTCTTCCAAGCGGAGCAACTACTTTATGGTGTGGAACCCCACCGCAATGAAATGTTCAGACTTCATCATGCTGGAACTTGCCGCAGAGCGGGCTAATTCGTCGGCCACCTAATTTCTGGCTACCTCCTTATGCCCCAGCACCCAGATCAGCTGTAAACTCCTCTATTTAAAGCAGTTTGACCTCATAAGCTGAGATCGGTTTTTGTGCCGGTTAAATAACGCTGAGTATAGTGATACTCTAGTTGCGAGGGAGATTTATTTCTGCGCAGTGACTTATAGCAAAGACTTCGGCTTGAAATATACTCGGAAAATGTTCCCGCAATGCTTGTTGCACTGAATTCCAGTATTTTCGAGCCGTCAGTATACCACTGGATAGTGCTACCCCTCTGCAGTAGATCGAGCGTGGAGTGGCTCCCCTCCGCCTTACTGCCGAGAGTAACTCCAAACTTCTTTGTAAAGCTTACCCTCTTCGTAACGCCGTCCTTTGGAAGAAGGGCCAGTGGTGCGTCTACCCCCAAGGCCTTTATTTAATGAGGCGACCTTATCTTAACTCTGTTGTCATGTACAGCACGGTATGTTTCACTGCCTGTTTGATGACTAGATGCACCAGATTGAGCTCCCGCATCTGAGACGACAATCGTCTACGAATTTCGTAAAGATACCTTGTCAAATAAATAGTCTAGTGATGCAAAATCACACGATCTTGGATGCTACTCCAAAGTCCCAGGATCATCAAAAGTATTCTTCAATTAATTGATTATCCTAAAATTCAGGTACAAAAAAGTCATTAATATCTGTCTATAGAACACATTTAGCAGAGGCTTTTTGAAGATCTATCAACGTCCTAACAACGGCATGTGGACTATCATCACTCCAAGTGCGACAATTGGAACCAAACGAGAGCTTCACCGCTAAACCAAATTTTCCTGCGAAAATCGGGATTGGTGGCCACCTCGTATTTTCCCATTTTCAGAACATGCAAACTGCGAGCGATGGTGGATGGACTCATTCGGGTCTTCTTCAGTACTGTGAGACGTGTGTGCGACCGGCATGTAGACCCTTAGCACTCAAAAATCATCATTTGCACACACTGTATGCTAAAGCAATGCCAATTGTGATTCATAAAAGTGTGTCAACTGCCCACCTCCTCCACACATAAACATTGCCCACAACACTACTTGTCATTTTTACCGTTGCATTTAAATTTTAACTGGCAATTTCGGGCATGCGGCGTTGATGGATACAGGTGCAAATTTGATTGGCACACTTCGACTTAAAATTGATTGACGCGCATTTTTGATTGTGCAATTTGATGTGCCAATTTTACTGCCACAAAATAAATGTAATAAAATGAAAAATAATTAATATTGCTGCCTTCATATAAAATTGAATAAACATCATCCCACATCAAAAAATAAAAACGTTAGGTGGCAACTCTTATTGCTAACACTTTGGGGGGGTGAATTCCTCGCCTTGAATGGTGACCGCACTCACCTTCACGAACATTATTCACGGTGAAAATCACAAACGCAGAAAAGATTTTATGTCAATGTCAACTGCCGTGGCACTGCTGCGGCGCTGGCTTTGAGGCCCTTAACCACCAGGCATGTGTGCCGCGCACTGCTTGCCACATCTTTAAGAAAATACGCTTTGTTACTTTGGTGCTTGTTTGTGCGCTGAAGCATGCACTCACAAGAGCAACAACAACAAAAGCATTGCAGAAATATAAAGAATGTGCGCAAAGCTCTGACGCGTCGAAGTCAAGAGCATTTCGATGTTGCACCAAACACCTGCACTCCACCGCGGAGACGAGTTGGATTTTCTGCACTGTCAAAGTTGTTTTGTGGCTGGAGTAAGCGTTGCAACCCACCTATATGACTATGTCACCAACGTGTCACATGTTTGCGTTTGAGTGTGTGGGTATTTGTGACTCTTTGCAACACATAGCGACAGTGGCCACATAATCAGCCAAGTGGAAATCACACTTGCAAGTCGCGCTAATAAATCCTGAGGCAACACAGCTGCCTCTCTGACAACGCGAAACAATAGACCAACGCGCCACGTCGAGCTTTTCAGCTGCTACATAAGGCAGCGAGGGAGTGAGCGAAAACGAAAATGTCACCTATGATTGCAATGTCAATCACAGCAGGCGCTAGGTGCTGCAAACCAACATGGCTAGTAGGTAATGATGTGTGGGGGGTCAACTGCTTTCAACACCGCGCACGCCTAATTTCCGCTTCCACGAGGTCGCTAGTTTTCAATCGCGCCACTATCGTAGCTGTAATACCCATGTGCTACATGCGACATCGACACAAGCGGTTACATGGCATGTGGCAAGTGGCAAGTTGCAAGTGGCAAATGACAAACTAATACAATCAGCCTAATGCATGCATCCGTTGTGACGAGCCCGCTGCAACATATTTCCATCTAACTGTGTTTGTGTTATCCACTTCCTTTAATCGACAGGAACGCCGTTATGTCTGCTTTGATGGTGACGTCGACGCGCTGTGGATCGAGAACATGAACTCCGTTATGGATGATAATAAGCTGTTGACACTAGCGAATGGCGAACGCATCAGATTGGAAAGCTACTGTGCGCTGCTATTCGAGGTAAGTAACACACACACACATACATATAAATATCTATTCTCTGAAGGCCGCACCCTTTAGCTGTGTACGAAGGACGTTTGTGGCATTCAATGACAAGCAGCAGCAGGTGAAGTCAGTATGTACTTAGCGCGCTGGCAGTTTTCAACAAAGATTGTCAGTGCAACATGCCACACCAGCTGCTCGCCTGCAGTAATACATACAAACATACTTAGGAAAAATATGCAAAAGCCTTTTCTGCGGGCCCAATGATAAATGGCGTTGTAATGAGGCGGCGTTGATATGCACTGGAACACAGTATAGCTTAGATAAAGCTTATATGTTCGTAATAAAAAAGTATTCGAAGAAACACTCGTCAAAAGTATTGAGGAACCACTGAAAATACTGAGCAAGACCATTTTGAGGATCTAATCTAAGAAAACGGAAGTAACTTGATACCTGTCATTAATTTGAGAGACCGAGCAGCTACAGAGTGAAATTTCACTGCATTATATATATTTCTTCTTCCCTGATCTTCTGGAAAATCGCGATATCCCTCGAAAAAGTTTTGGTCGACACAACAAATTGCTTTGTTCACAGGTTAAGTCCTTCAGTTATACATCTTATAAAATCTTCGTAGTCTCTCTCACAAATTATGCTGCCTCACTCACTTTAAACATAACTTTTTATTCCGACTCATTAAAAAATTATTCTCACGTCGTCTCCGGACCCATTTTATGAGATGCTGCCTGCTTCCATTATTAAACTCTAATAAATCTCTATAAACTGTTCATACTTGTATAGTGTTTCTATATCGGATTCCGAATCTAACCTGCTGACACTGGTTTCAAGATAGACGAATTGTTCTACTGTTTCGAAGTAATGATTCTTACAATAATCAGAGAGCTAAGAAGAGTTCTCTAACTATATATATTCAATGGTATTATCGTCACTTTTTCCTCGTACAAGATTGGATCCATATGTTTCTCTCCTCTGTCCAGAGGAAAGACTTTAAAATGTTATTAGTTGTTCCAGCAGATAAAAACGAAGTTAGCAGCATTTACCGATTGGAGAAAACTCTAAAAAAAAAAATATTTTCGGACGGTTTAATAACAATTACCCGACGGTGGATTAATATTTGGTAGTCGAAAAAGTCTTTTCGTATTTCTAACCAAACTTCAACTTATTTTTTATATTTATTATACGAGTGTAATTACATTTAATGGATGTACCATTTTGGTCGACCACTTTTTGATTCCATCAGTGTAAATCTTTTCTGGTTTCTCTTGAAACCAATTTTCCTCCATTAAGGGTATTCTTCATTGACCGAAACAAATGGTAGTCCGATGGTGCAAAGTCAGGACTATATGGTGGATACATCAAAACTCCCAGCAAGATCTACTAATTTTCGCCGAGTCATCAAAGTTCTGTGTGGCTTAGCTTTGTCCTGATGGAGACGAAGTCTTTTCTGTTGATCAGTTTTGACCGTGTGTTTTAGATTGCTTACTTTAATCTCATCAGTTGTTCGACCAGGCTAGATCACCAAAAACTAAGCATAATCTTTCGAGGCGTCAATAATGGCTTTGCGATCATTTGTTCATCTTGACCACGCTGGGCCCATGCTCGTTTTTACACTCGTATTTGAACCACTTTTCGTCTCCTGCTACCATTCGCTTCAGAAATGGTTCGATTTCATTTCGTTTCAGCAAAGAATCACAAATTTTAATAATTAATTTTTCGCAGACAAGTCATGTGGTATCGAAACATCGAGCTGCTTTTTGTAGCCAGCCTTTTTTAAATGATTCAAAACCGTTTGATTATGAATGTTGAGTTCCTTAGCGAGCGTCATGGCTGATTATGTGATGGTCCTGGTCAATATTTTCCATAATTTCATCGACATTTTCAACGATAGGTGAACCAGAGCGAGGTGCATATTTGATACAGTATCGCCTCCATAAACTACACAAATTTCATTGGTGGCTTACGTGCATTATTCCCTTTTTTATACAAATATTTCAAAATATAGCGAATATCTTCCTTATCTTGGAGAGCTGTAATTTGTTTTCAACTTCCACAAATTTAATTTTTTTCTTTGATTAAATTAATCTTAAAATCTCACCTTTCCAACACTATAGTGTATGACAAAATGTGATTGGTGGCACTAGAGATATATGACAAACTACGAAAAGACTTTTTCGACTACCCAATATTAAATCACGAGAAAGAATTATAATATTTCATATGCAACAGTTCGGAGAGATTCATACTATTTACGCTGAAGATATGCCCCGTAATGTACTACTCCATCTTTCTCTTTGTAGTACATGTCAAAAATAACCCTTGTTACATTAATCTGAGTAATACTGTAACTGTATTATCATTTTATATGCATATATGTCTGTTCCCACTATTTCAACATTTGCATTTTTAATAGGTTGGCAACTTGTGGTATGCCTCACCAGCCACTGTGTCACGCGCCGGCATGGTTTATGTGGATCCGAAAAATTTGCGTTACGCTCCATATTGGCAACGCTGGATATTGACTCGACCCGAGGGCGAAAACGCCATATTAAATGTTGGTTTGCTGAATTTTATTGCACGTTTTACTAAATTACTACAAGTTTGCTAACACTTTGAAGGATTTCTACGATAAAATAGTCGTGCAAGCGATCGCTTTCATCTTGGAGGGTGTGGATGGCACCTCACAGGGCAACCCGTTGAAAATGGTTATTCCGCAAACAGAATTGAATATGGTTATGCAATTATGTCACATGTATGATGCTTTACTGCCTGTGTACACCAATGTGGATGATATAGCCATGGAGGCGCCAGAGGCTATTATTTACGATCAGGACTCAATTGAGTGCGGATTTTTACAGGTGAGTGCCTATCTAATGTGCCCAAAAAATAAGGTGACATTGTATTTATTTTGAAAATTCTTTATTTATTCTTCCAAATCAATTTCATTCCCTTCAAAGTAATCCTCTCCCGATGCAATGCACTTATGCCAACGGATTTTCCAATCTTTGAAACACAGGTTGTAGTCACTTTCCGTGATGGCCTTCAGTTCCGTCTTCGCTGCGGCTTGAATCTAATCTATCGTATAAAAACGGTGTCGCCGGAGCGGTCTTTTGAGCTTGGTGAATAGCCAGAAGTCGCACGGCGCCAGATCAGGTGAATACGGTGGTGACAAAACGATGTGGGTTGAGTTTTTGGAGAAATGATCACGAATTACGAGGGCCTTTTTCCAAAAAACTCAATGTTTTCGGTACCAGTCGAGATTTGACGCGCTTGACGCCCAAAACATCCTTTAAAATGGTATTTGCTGAGCCTTTCGATATGCCAACTTCATCAGCAAGGTCTCTAATTGTTACTCGATGGTTTCAACACCAAATCCTTGACTTGTTGAACGTGAGCTTCGTCGGTTGAGGTTGATGGTCGCCATGGACGCTCTTCGTCTTCGACACGTTCACGGCCGGCTTGGAACGCCCTATACCACTTGTAAACACTTTTTTTACACATATCCTCATCACCAAAGGCTTTCTGCACCATCCTCAACGTTTCCGCAGCAGAAAATTGATTCTGTGAACAAAATTTAATGAAAATTCTTTGCTCAACGAATTTCGACATCGCAAAAAACGAAAAACTCACTTTTCGCAGCTCCTAAAATGATTCGTATCTCAAACACTAATGAATATTTTGACATGAAATTTGATATAAATGCGACTGATAGTACTAAAAACCCAAAAAAAAAAAAAATATTCTCCAAATCCTTCGACGCGCGCAGTTTAAATTTAAATGTCACCGTATTTTGTTAATAGTTTACAAGATGTTTACGTTAAGAGAATGGATATAAAAACCTCATAGTTACGGATTTATGCCGTCTCCGAAAGAAGAGTTGCGACCTTATTAATAATTTCAAGAGATAATTGGGTTATTCCTCGAAGATAACATATACATATGTGTATGTACGATTGGGTTGATCAAAATATTAAACAAATTTCTCTTCGTACCCTGAAAAATAGACTCATAGACAACTTTGCGAATATTTTTTTTTTTTTGTTTTTTGGCTCACCCTAATATAAAAGTTCCAGCTTTGATATTTAAATATCCCACTTATCATCAGCATCAATTCATTTTTATTAGAAACTTATCTTGAGCCCAACCTAACCATAATCTCTACAAAATTATATAGTATAATATTCAAACTGTCAATGAGTCATTTATTTATTTCTTCTATACATTATAGTGTGTCTATAATTCACTCGGAGCTACACTCATCGAAAGGGATAAGCCGATTTTCGATGAATTTTTGAAACGTATCGCTGGCTTCCCCGCCGTAGCAGACTCGCCAGAGAAACCAGCTACGGGTGGCCAACTGCCGAATAGTAAACCGACGCTCTACGAGTACTTCTATAGCCGTGAGAAGGGCTGCTGGATCGCTTGGGAATGGATAGTACCGCAGTATGTACATGATCCGGAAATGAAGTTCAGTGAGATTCTAGTGCCAACTGTGGACAGCACGCGTACCAACAAAACGCTGGCCTTGATGAGTGAGGTATGTGCTGGGTTGCATTTTCAAGCTTTTTTTTTTAATGTTAAAACTTATTTGAAAGTGGCGGTTTATCTATTTAATAATTTTAAAGTTGTATTCCTTTTTTTTTTACAAAATGTTTTCAAATAAAAGCTACTCACCACACTCGACGTGTAGATATGTCAAACATGACCAGCAGCCTTAAATATTCTGCAGAAAAACTTTATTAATATTTACCTTTTTGTTGCATGTGCGCCCATTATTGCTGATGCCTCTCTGCTGGACAATGATGCCATCGCCAATGTTTAGATCAAGCGCCCGGTGCTGCTCGTTGGCGAAGCGGGCACATCAAAGACAGCCATGATTTCACAGTATTTACGTAATCTAAATCCGGATTCGAATGTGAGTGATGAACCACTTCGGCACATATAGGCACACACAAATGCAGCTCTGTATAAATATACGAGGTGTGTTCAAAAAGTATCGGGAATTTTGAATTTTCGCGGGTTACGTATATACGAATTTCAAATTTTTGTAGCGTTATGTTGGTACTCATGTCTCCCTAAACTGAAGAGGCCCCATGAAAGGACGACGTTACGCTTCTCTTGACGAGATAAAGACTGCATCGAAGAAGGAGCTGAAGAAGATAAAACAAAATAATTTTTTGAAGTGCTTCGAGGATTGGAAAAACCGTTGGCACAAGTGTATAATATCTCATAGGGATTACTTTGAAGGGGACAAAATAGATATTCATGAATAAATAAATAATTTTTGAAAAAACATAAAATTCGCGATACTTTTTGAACACACCTCGTACACGCACACACACGCGCAAAATCCATTGCGACCATTTTGTTTGCTCTGTGCATTTTATTAAATACGTTGGCTGCCACTGCCACTATCCATACTGCCACATACTCATATTGCGTGTTGCAACATCATGTTGCATACTGGTATTGGCAACAAATTTTGCAAAACCCGTTGCTGGTACGATGAGTCTCTGCCTCCTAACGTTAGTATAGTTGATGGCCGTGTGTTCCCATTTGGTTATTTGTTTTATTGTTGTAATCGTTGTAATAGCTGTTATTTGGTATTTGCGCTGTGACTCTTTATGCTTGTTCATGTACTCACTACACACATACACATACACACACACCTACATATGTATGCTTGCAACCGAATAGGGAACGGCTTCCGTTGATGTTCTTTGGCTTTTTCCAGATCATATTGAATATTAATTTTTCATCGAGAACTTCATCGATGGATGTGCAACGCACGCTCGAGGCAGCTGTGGAAAAACGCACAAAGGACACATTTGGTCCACCAATAGGCAAGAAGATTGCATGCTTTGTAGATGACATGAATATGCCACAAGTTGATGAGTAAGTCTAAACAAAATTCTCATTTTAACCAACACAGCTGTACAGCGTCCATATACCCCAACGAATCACACCCAACACACCTATACACCTACCTCCAATGACAACAAGTACAAAATACCGTACGCTATTGGATTCCCGTTTAGTTTCGATGATGTTGCATTTTTAGTCAACGGCCGTAAGACAACACACATTTTGTGTGGCACATACCACTACATACGTACATGAGGACCGTGTAACTGTCTACATGTCCGTATATATTAATACGCCCGGCGGGCGCTGTGGCATGTCTGTGGTATTTATTATTAAAAAGGCCTATTACATGCACGCAAACGTGTTGTTGCTGTTGTTGTATACTAAAAATTTCAATAACATTTGTTGCTGCAAGTATGTAGCTTTTTGAGTAGCAATCAGCGCCAGTAGAAGTTCGAACTTAATGTAGGGGGTGTGTGGCTTGACTGCGGAAAATGGGCAATGAAATTTAATTAAGCATAAAAATTTGCTGAGCAAGTTGAATTTTTGGGGAGAGATTTTTTCCGAAATGTAGCAAGATATAGCAGTTTTATAATCACTCATATTCTCTCAGCTGTGGCGACTTAGTTTGCGGCCAGCATATTGAAAAAAAAATATATATGAAAACTGACATGCTTTGACAAAATGCGGGGAGAGTGGCAGTGTTTCAATTAAAGTCCTGCAGAAATTGCGGAATTATGGAAAAAGTTTGATGGCGATTAAGAAGAAAAAATCAAAAGAGTGAAACATCAGGCACAACTATATAATTAATACTAAGACATTTTGAAGGAAGTGATTTCCAAATATAATAAGCAAAAACAGAAACAGCATTAAGTTCTGCAACATCATAGCTATATTACCCTTAACAGATGTATTTCTTATAGCATAAATGGATATAAGATAACCTTTATCTGATCAGTATGTTTTATTGGTAGCTACATACATGCTATGAATGCATGTATACGGCATATGTTCGACTCATGCGTTTAATATGCTCTTGCATCAACTGCACTGGACGTTTACATACGAAGAGGCGCTACAGTTTTAGCTAAAAGAATCAAGGAGACATGAAATCGGAACTTAAAGAGTAGTGGACACAGCAATATCCTAAACCAGAGCGAAATAAAACTAAATCGAGATCAGACTATATTCTCACAGGTTGGATTTCAAAAGTGATACACAATTTTCTCTAGAAGGGAATGGAGAAAAGGTGTGGTAGAGCAGGGTAATACTACCTCAGTCTATTTGGACGGGTCCAAAATAGACTGTGAAATAGGAACGGGGATATACTCCGAAATTCTTGATATCTCTCTCTCTCTTTTTCCGTCTACCAAATACATCTAGCATCCTCCAAACACCTAAGCATAGAGAAGGTGAAGTTCTACTGAATTACACAGGAAGGATACAGAGAGCTAACTCACACACAAACTGTCAGGCGGCATTGCTAGCCTTGTCGGTGCCAAAGATAAACTTCAATATGGTCATTAAATATAGGAAGGCTTTAAGCGCACTGCCAGGTCAATTCCACATGCCCATAATTTGTGTTCCCGATCAGAGGAAGATTTTTGTTAACGAAAAAGCAGAGCAGTTGGTCAGTCTGAGACGGAGACAATATCATTTCCACTGGAAACGGTCAACAGGCTAATAAATACGCAATTGGAACAATTTAGAACTGATAACTTATATATAAGGTCCAGGAAAAATGTATATAGACTTACAACGGCCATAATGGTTCATCGGAGATCGCCCGTTAAAAATAGGAATATTTGCTACAGCTGCAAACTCGAAGCGAGTAAAGAAACGGTTCTAAATTTTTTCTGCGTGCGCAGCGCTATCGTAATCCCATTTTACTACTCCTGGAACCCATCAGTTACCAAACCTCGAATATATATATGCAATAAGCATCACGAAAATAAGTAGTAGGCGGCACACTTACCTACTAACTTCATACTATATGACGTGACGATGTCTTCTAAAATTAAATAGTTTTCCAATGAAGGAATGTATTTTGATCGCTCAGTTGGTATGACACTATGTCTTATTGATATCCAATATCGGTGGTCCTTTGAAATGAGAAGCTCCTTGGAAAGAAAGGAATTATTGTGTAATGTTTCAGAAATATATCTCAAAATCTGAGGGACTAGTTAGCATACATTAGCGCTGTTTTCAGAAAAGAAGAAGAAAAGAACGAAAGAGTTCTAAGGTAGATGTGTTTTATAAACTTGGCGATTTTCATTGCTTGTTCGGGAGTTCTTAGTCCTTAATTGTCAGATATGGCTGCGTGTGACTTTTCCCAAAAAATGCTGAAGACTATCTCTAAACGAAAGTAGATAAATTTTTGACACGTGGAAGAACTTCGACATACATAAGTGCAGAATATCAAATTTGGAACTATTTCGAAAGCGATAGCATTAATATAAATGAATGAATATTTTTTTCAATTCAGTATTGACTTAATCAAAATCGTCCGTAGCTTTTTATGGCCGAATCAGACTCCATATAATTTTAGCAAAATCGATGTGTTATGCAGCTATTATAAGCACGACAAGTACTGAAAGCCTTTTCAATCTAACATGCTTAGGGGTCGAATATTTTTATAGCCAAAGCATTCTGAAATATTTTTTTAAGATATTATTATTTTCTATTTTATTATCAAACAACAGAGACCTCTTACCATTACACTAATTTTTAATATTCTATGAATCTCCCATACAGATATGGCACACAACAGCCGATCGCTTTGCTTAAGTTACTCTTCGAGCGCGGGGGCATGTACGATCGTGGCAAGGATCTCAATTGGAAAAAATTCAAAGATCTGACATTTTACGCCGCCATGGGTTGCGCCGGCGGCGGACGCAACGAAGTCGATCCACGCTTCATATCCATGTTTGCCGTCTTCAATATAGTATTTCCCAATGATGAATCATTGCAGCAGATTTACGTCTCGATATTCAAGGGACATTTGCAGCACAGCAGCGCCTTTAAAGAGGAACTCATAGAGATGGCAGATTACGTGGTCTCGATGACGCTGCGTCTTTTTAAGGTTGGTGCATCAATCATATATTTATGTGTATATTAAAATATATATTTCAAGTTAATGTTAAATGCTCTTTGTAGTGTTTGCAAAACTCGTTGGATTGCAAATTGCTTTAAACCAAAGTACATATGTATTTCTTTTATCATCCCTGCATCCTGCGCAACAAAAACTGTGCAGATTTTACCAATTGTTGATGTTTTTCTTGTTGTTATTGTTATTCAATATTTTCGTATTTCTCTCAGATTTTGCATTGTTGGAGTGTAAACTGCCACATTACATGCAGGAATTTATTATAATCGATTTACATATGCAAATAACGGACAATTTTTCATAAGCGCCAATCGCCGTCAACGCAGCTCAACTCCTTGTTCCCATGCCTCTCTCAATACAGACACTATTGTCTGTATGTGTGTGAGTTCTATTATACAAGTCGAAGGCTTATGGTGGAAATAGCATTTCTCGCACTTCGCCTGCTGCCAAATGGTTTATGCACAATGGAAATTATTCAATAAATGCCGAAGGATGAAGTGTACATACCGAGGACTACACGCTTGACAAAGGGTTCACATTAGGGAGATGCGTAAACAAAAGTAGATATCGTTACCATTATTAATGATATCATGATATCATGGGATGATACCAAATTTTAAATTTTGGGGCTTTTCGAAAAGATCTAGAAACGTCCCTGTAAAGTCATCGAGCAATATTTTTTACATGTTGTATTTTGTTCTTGATTACCTTTAACTTGGGAACCATACAATCTAGTCACATCACATTGGATCCAACTTTAGTTTTGACATACTCTCTGAAGGTGGGTATGAAGTAATGTTTGACATTTACTCAATTCAATGTAAAAATCACTTCCTTCATTTGTGAACCACCCTCTGCGTGCATGCAAAGTATGAGGGTGCAAGAGCAAGAGTGGAATGCTGCTGTTTACGCACATATTTGTCTGATTTGGTGCATGGCAGTGTTTGTGTGCATCAAATGCGACTCCTTAGGTGTGCTGGACGCTGAGTGCCGATTGCTTTTTATATACTTGCAATAAATGTGCGGTCCAGTGTTGCTTGTCCTTGCTCGAGTGCAGGCGATAAGGTTGGCAAGACGGCGTAAGCTTTGTGGGCGTGTGTGGATTGCCACTTGTATAACGGCAATCTTTGAATGTCGATCTGTGTCGTTTGTGCCAATCAATACATACCGTACAAACAAACACAATTGCGTGCCGTGCATTGGCAACGCAGGACTTGTTTGTTTATGTTGATGGGTATGCCCGGAACGCTTGCTCTTTTACATGTGCGTGCATTTACAGCAATTTATATGGGCGTGTGGATGAGTAAAGCATTTGGTTTACATTGCGATTCCGCCAATATCAAACTATAAGCGCTCTGAGGGTTAACAGGAAGGTTTCTACTTTCCACATCGGTTCCCATATATGTATTCCATGAGCTCCATATCGTGCTACTAGTGAGCAATATTCCCTAAAAATATTACGGGGACTTTTTCCAGACCCTTATATATCAGCTATTCGTCCTTTGCTTCGCTTTTATGGCTTATTCTAGCTTGTGTAGGATAGATAGACGAGGATTGCACCGCGACCTTAGGTAGGTCTATTGTGCCCTCTTTGAATCACACCCCCAGAATATTGATAAAGTCCAATCCAATACTATAGGTGCTAATGAGGCGATGTGATCTCCTTTATTCTGTATCTTCAGACAGCTAAGCAGTAATTAGCAGGTGTATGGTAGCTATGTATACCCTATAAACGTCTGATCCGAACAATATGGGCGGAGTATTTAGCAATGCCTTGGATAATAATCTACGGAAAATTTCAGGAAGATATCTTATTATATCAATAATTATCCATTCAAAGACTTGATTTTGGACGGCCAATGTCAGCTCAATGCTACTGCATACCGATAACAGTTTCGTAAAAGGAGTAATGAAATTGGGGCAAAACAGTTGTGTGCAAAATTTTAGATTGATAGCTCAAAATCTTGAAGACAAGTTCGCGTATCGACAGCTAGAAAAACGTACTAGGCTAAAGAATATTTTCTCAAAATATTAGATAAATCGAACATTATTTGAAATCACAATCACTTTCTTTGTTCTGTTTTATATATTCCGGTTATATCTACATACAAAAACCTTTTATTCACAAGGAGTTTTGATGGAATTTGCCTCCATTTCAATTACAATTTGCAAGCATTTTTTGGACTTTAGACCGCTCATGTGTCTTGGAGCAGACAATAATTGAATGTTTGTTTAAGATTTATATTTGCTTTCTATTCCTAACATTTTCTAGTAATGCCATATCGCTACCAGCAACGTTGGAATTCTCCAGGCAGAACTCCGCTCTTTTTTTTCCCCCTCCTCTTTTGCTTCATTGATGGCAAACTATGTATGAAGTTGCAAGTCGCGAAATTTATAGACGAGTAACTTACCGCCGCTTACACCTCCTCCCTTCTGCAGGCGGCAGTGAACAGAAAGGCACTAGTAATAGCACTTACTTACTTTAGTAGCGCTTGAAGCGAGAATGTGAGAGCGCCGCTCCGAATGGAGTGCACATTGGAATTGCATTAGTTTATGGTAGTTCTAACAATTGTTGACATTAAAATATTATCGCATTTCTTTGCGCTGTAAATGTATAAAAATACGCTTGTCCTACCGCGACATTGTACACACGATTACGTCGGTGTCTGCCAGCACACGACGCTGCTGGGATTGGCTAACTTCTGGTTCATGAAGAGCAGTAAGCAGTCTCTTCGTTGGGGAGTGTACGCGAAGGCACGAGCGCAAGCGATTCCTGCTCGTGCATAGTGTGCATCTAAGATTAAAATAATTGCTTTGTTAGCGGTTTAACCTAGTCAATTAAATTTTGGATTTTCCATTAATATTTAGATATTGCGCTGACACCATTTTCAATTTATAATAAATATACATTGTGTATACTAATCAAAACTTATTAAGCATAGGAGTCATAAGGTCCTACTTATAGAGATTGGCCCAAAAATGGAATTAAGTGGCGAAAATTTTTGCGCGATTATTTTTTTCAACTTCCGACGTTGATTAACCCAGCATGAATCCATCGATGAACTTAATTAAATTATTCAGGATGAACTCTTTGAAGGACCAATGTCCAGCGATAGTATGGTGAAGTCAATCGAGGTCGGAAATTAGTCCAAAACGAATTTAATGAAGATCGTCCGAAATCAGTTCTTCGAAACTACAGTACATTGAACTGTTCAAAAATATGAGCCGAATTTAATCGTGGATATTTGCAAGGTTAATATGACACAACGCTAAGTCTCTACATAACTATCTGAAGCTGTTTTCAATGGTGTGTTCAAAATTAAAAGTGTAATTCTCCAAGATGATTAAGCAAATTCTCGTTCTCCCAAAAATTCACAATTTCACATTCATTGAAAGTCATCTACTCAGATGAGTCCTATTTCTGCCTTAATGGCGTCTTCAACCAACCAAATTTTTACTATAGATGAGTTAAATCCTCGCGTAGTTCAGGAAACGCAATTGTATACCCAAAAATTTAAACTTTTGTGCGGGTTGTGGTATAAGGCCTTACTTCTTTGGAAATGAGACACGAAATGCTGCTTAATACCGAGCGTTATAACACTATGTTAGTCGTCTTTTTTTTTCGGGAATTTGCTGAAATCTATTTTCAACAAGCCTCTGTCCTATAAAGACTTCTTTCTCTGGGGTTATCTTACACAAAAGGTTTACGTCAATCAACCAGCTACTAAAACTACTTGATGTAAATTGAAAGCGAACAAAACATCGTTTCGCTCTATGGACCCTTGAAAAGCTCCAAGAAGATCTGACGTTTTTGAGACAATCTCTGTTCAGCTATGAGACCCATTTCTGGATCAATGAATATGTAAACAAGCACAATTGCCGTATTTGGGACGAACAGCAATCGCAAGAGATTTAAGAACTGCCATTTCTACAGAAAAAACGGTTTGGTGTGGTTTGTGAGCCGTTGGAATAAATAGGTCTATATTTCTAAAAAAAAAATAAGGCCAGTGTCAAGGCCACCGTCAATGACCACCATTACCACGCCATGATAATCGAAGATTTGAGACCTAGAATTGAAGCCCATCATCTCGGCGACATTTGGTTTCAACAAGACGGCGAAACTTTATAACATAAATCTATCAATTGATTTATTAACAGAACACTTTGGTGAACAGATAATTTCACGTTATGGGTCGGTCAATGGCCAACAAGATCGTGTCAACAATTTTGCATCGATATAGGCCTTCTAGCAAAACATTACCTGTGTCATTCGCCATTTACCAGTCGAAATGCTCGAATAAGTCATCGAAAATTGTACTAAATGGATGGACTATCTGAGAAGTAGCCGCCGCCAACATTTGGGAGAGGAAATTTTCAAAAAATAAATTTCTAAGAACGTTTTTTCGAATGATAATAAAAATTCCCCATTAAATTCGAAGTGTTTTTTTTTTATAGTAGGGAACCTCGAAATGAATCACCTTTATATATATAGAAAGCGGCACAACCAGCCTTGGTGGAGGCGCACAACCATCATCGCAAGCCTTCCGTCGATTGCATTTGCAAAAAGCCTAGTGAAATGAGTTATTTGAATAAAAAGCACGTTACTCATAGAATTTCGCACTTAACATCTCACAGCCACACCATTCACCTTGTCCACGCTCAGCGGCAGTACTCAAGATGCGCCAGAAGGAGTATGTAGATAGCAATGATGATAGCCTTAAGTGCAGCATAAATGAGCGCCTGAATTCCGAGTGCACACTGACTACTATACATACATACATATATCCTCACCACAACTCAACTTCCCTAACATACTTCGACTGCAGACGGCTCTATATGGCTCGCCCTGTCGGTTGCAAGTTACTCCGTCCACTGTCTGCCTGTGCTGCCAAGGCGTGCTGCGAGCACACTTCTCAATGCATATTGGAAACGGCGATAATTTTGATTTGTATGCCATTTAACGTGCGAAGACAAATTTAATTTACCGCAAACGTAAATGCGAGGCAACGAAGCGTTGAATGGCCCTGCCGCAGCTATTTGGCACTAAATAAATCTATAGAATTTTTACTGCCTCCTTTTTTAACTCTGCAATATTTTAATGGAAACACTGGGTTTTGCTTTACTTGTGTGCTTGCTACTTTTAGGGGATAATTTATGGGACCTCACATATACGGATATATTGACTAACATATTTGCATACCCTTTCCAACATATGTATGTGTTTATAAGCATATTGTATGTTTGTAAATAACAGTAATTGAAAATATTTTTATTTACAGATTGTCGTTGTTGAGCTACCACCAACACCGTCAAAATTCCATTACATCTTTAATTTGAAGGATCTGTCGCGCATCTTCGCCGGAATGCTATTAATTCATTCGAATTACTTCACCAACCTACGTGACTTGATACGCGTTTGGCGTAATGAATTTACGCGAATTATTTGCGATCGATTAATTTCGGAAAACGTTAGTACTTTGAAGTTCTGTCATACAACAAACATACGCACAAACCAATACATATACATGAAGGAGTACGCGCATAGAAACTGGGGTACACCGTTCACGGTAAACACTCAATTATAAAGTGCTGCAAACGACGGAATATACAGTTTGTGATTAAAATATTCGACCAAACTGATGTTTAGGAAATTCTAGATTTTCTAAGCTTTCAGAACTTAACTATTCTTAATTGTCAAACCTTAATCATAAAAGTAGTTTTAGAGGCTTTATCGAAAGAAGTCATTCTAAAAAAGATGTTAAATTGTGGTCCCAAGTGATAATCATTTAGGCCCTCTTCAGAAGCTTTGTGGACTTGATATCTGTATTTATTGCACAATAACTCAACAACATTTTTTTAGCTGGAACATAGCTAGTCGTGGAAGATTTCAGATTCCGATCCGATTTCATTTTTCAAAGCTTTGGAAAGTGAAGTCTAATGCCCTTTGATGAACCGTGATGTCCTCTATAATAATATTTAGCTCCATCTTACCCAGCAAATCTCCGCTATCAAACCTACTATAAAGCACTTCTGCGGTATTATCAGTACTGCTTTATTTCCAAGAGATTTAGGGAGCTGCATTCCTGGCTGGCACCGAGAGTCACCTTGCCACCTCGTCCGCCTTTTATTCCTATATAAATGGCTACCGATTTCATTATTATTATCTTAAAACTATATAATTCCCGGCAGGTCTTTCAATTATGATTTCAGCATGTTAGACAACCATATTATTTATCTATCTCCGTAATGATAATATTCCAGCATCTCATCGTCATCCTCTTATGTTCTGCATTCCGTCGAGTCCACTTTTCTGAGTGTGGAATCTTAACGGTATATGTCCTGTGATTTTCTCTATATTACTTTGTTCACTTTTGCCTGGAATTAGACACTTTTTGATCTCTCCACCATCAAGAGCACTCTTCGACAACCCTTCAGCTGCTTGGTTCGAAACTTTGAGGAATTGCTTTCTTAGCTGTTCTTCGGCTGGTTAATTTGTCTGTCTTTTCGTTTCCTTCTATTCTTATATGACTGGGTATCCAGATGATATTAAGTAAAATTATATTTTAAACTAAAATACTTAGGTTTTCAAAGGTTACCAGCCAACTTAAACTCATTACCCAACTAAATTCAACCAAGAAATAAATTAAAATTTTTCGTCCACATACTTTTACCACCACGTGTGGTTCTACAACCAAGCACAACCGAAAACCTTACCGTTATTGTGCACTTTGAAGACATTATTGAAGCTTCGCCAGCTTATGTTTGATTGATGTTTCGTTGCTGCTAAATTGACTGCAATTTAAAAATTCGAATTCGATTTGAATACGAACGCTTAAACAAATAAAGACACTAATAAAAGCACACAAGGCGACGCAGCACGCACATAACACCGCACCCACACACCTGGCAGTGCTGCCACGCCCATCACTGCCGCGCTTATCCAAAATCAAAACCTAGAAATATACTTATTTCAATATGTAAGTACAAATTACAAATAGACACGAGCCGTGTAGAAAGTAAATACTCGCAACACCAACCGCTGTCTCGTGCATTTTTCCCCCTGAGAGAGAAGTAGGGCGTTGAGCGAATTTCACTGAAACGACAGCACAGATTGATTGGCATTAGTTGTCTTTGTTCGTCAGAACTCAACGTGCAGTGGTTGCGGCGTGCAGAGTACCGGCGCTGTCAAATAAAACCATTTAACGTGAAGTGTCGAATGGCGACGTGTACCATTAGACAGCGTACGAGGCAACGCACCTACGCAATCAATTACTAGCTAACACACTTACACACATTGTGAATGGAAAATTCGCACACAATTTCTGTTCATGTAAACACCATTCGGCACTTTTTCAACGCCAGCAGCCACACTAATACCAAAAACATTTACCGTTACTTGTAGGATGTCGCCTTAATGAAAAAACACATTGAACGCGAGGTGGAGGAAACATTCCCACCGGGATTCGAAGAAGAGCACGGATTCATAGACCCAGCGGCGTTGGCTCAAGGTAAGTGTTGACTTGAGTACACAATTCAGGAATGGCTCCTGAGACAATTTCAAGTTGAAGGTGATTTCAAACTCTCTTTAAGTCTTCTTATTGGAGGATTTTTTATAAGCTCTTTTTTCTCAGTAAGTTCTCTCCGAAAATGTTTTCGAATAGCTAACTAATAGAGTTAAAGAATCGATTTCAACAATAAGTAAGCTAATCTTCGTATCATTTTTGGGTTAGGACTTACAGTTGTCACCCTTTCTCTCAATGCTTTATAAGCCTAATATTTTTTAAAATATTTTGACACTGTTAAAGGACCAAAATCTTGCGAAGTAGTTTTATCTCGAACAGTTCAGCTGATTAAATTTTGACATCGTCCATGCTTCATAGGCCCATGCAACAGCACATTCAGACTTTTAATTTTGTCTTTGAAGACGGAGTCTAAACTTCTAATATTTTATCTCTTAGTATATGTTCTAGGGATTTACATAAAGAAGACAATTTCGTTGACCCTTCTTCTTGGTGGACTCACCTGAAATCTCCATCGGCAAAACAGCTTTCTGATCTGTATATAAGTCATTCTGATTTGCGTTAAAATCTTTCTGGCACATAAAAGTATCAAGTAGAGTCCTCATCAACAATTATCTTTCATTCTAAAGATTCACTAAAATATCTTATCTACTATTATTCTTATTCTACAGAACAACAAGATTTGCTGGCTATGAATCCCGATGATGCACCAGTGATTGTCACATTCCACGATTTTGTTTTCCGGGATCCAATACTTTATGGTGATTTCCGCAATGCGATGAATGAGTCGGAACCACGTTTTTATGAGGATCTCGTGGACTACCATGCCGTACATGCACTCTTCGAAGAGGTAAGAATTTCGTCTATAAAAAAAACATCAAGTCCATAATATAATATCGTGTTCGCCCACAGATTCTTGAGGAATATCAAGAGCGCAGAGGTAAAATGAAGTTAGTTCTCTTCGAAGATTGCTTGGAGCATCTAACGCGCATCCAGCGCACCTTACGTATGCATCGCGGACACGTTATGATAATTGGCGTTGGTGGCAGTGGCAAGAAGAGCATTACACGACTTGCGTCATTCGCTGCCGGTAAATAGCTACATGCCCCTAGGTTTTTATAATTTATTCAATTTTCCATTTTCTCATTAGAATGTGAGGTTTTTGAAATTACCGTAGCACGTGGCTATAATGAGACATCTTTCCGTGACGATCTTAAGCGGCTCTACACCATGGTGGGCGCTGAACGCAAAAAGACTGTCTTTCTCTTTAACGCCGCGCAGGTTAGTTGACATTTGGAGAGATCTATGGAGATACGTATAGAGTTATTTTCGAACTGGCTTTACGTTCTCTTATTTCACAGATTGTTGAAGAAGGTTTCCTGGAACTGATTAATAATATACTAACCGTGGGCCAAGTGCCGGCGCTCTTTGCCGACGACGAAAAGGATGCCATAGTAACATCGTGTCGCACAGCTGCCGAAGAGGCAGGCTACTCTGCTTCCAAGTAAGCATTACTGCTCTTTGTTTTTTGTTGTTAATTGTCCTATCTTTCTGTAGGGATTCTGTATGGTTATACTTCCTGCGCACTTGTGCTGAGAATCTTCATGTTTCTCTATGCATGTCACCATCTGGCGATGCTCTACGTAACAGATGCAGAAGCTTTCCCGGTCTAATTGGTAGCACATATATCGATTGGGTATTCCCTTGGCCGCAACAAGCCTTGTCGGCTGTGGCGCAACTTTTCCTCTCAGAACACAAAATGGTATGGTTTCATTAAGTCATTAATTTAATAGCAATATTCCCAATCTTCTAATCTAATTTTTGCCCTACTTACAGATACCATCCGAACATCGCGATGCTATTATAGAGCACGTCGTGCACGTACACACAACCATTCAAATGTATTCCCGCGAATACTTGATAAAGCTGAGGCGCAACAATTATGTCACACCGAAACATTATTTGGACTTCATCAACACTTACTTGCGTCTGCTAGGTAAAATTTTTTTATATACTACCTCGGGTATATATGAATGTCTCGTGCTTTCAGAGGAGCGCAGCAGTTTTATTAGAACGCAACGCAATCGTCTTAAGGAGGGCATACAGAAGATCGACGATGCGGCTAAGCAAATCGACGAATTGCGTCTCATTGTTACCGAACAGAAAGCGAATGTCGCAAAAGCATCGGAAGAGTGCGAAGCTATGTTAGTTGATATTGAGGAATCTGCACAGAAGGCTAATGTCAAAAAGGCCGAGGCATCGGAAAAATCGATTGAAGTGGAGATCAAGGGTAAACAAATTGCGATCGAGAAAGAAGATGCCGAAGAAGCGCTTGCCGAAGCAATGCCGGCATTGGAAGAGGCACGTCGTGCGCTAGCCGATCTCGATAAGGCACAAATTACGGAAATTCGTTCGTTTGCAACACCACCGCCGCAAGTGCAGGTTGTATGTGAATGCGTCGCTATATTGAAGGGTTACAAAGAGATCAACTGGAAGTCGGCAAAAGGCATGATGTCCGATGTGAGCTTTTTAAAAAGTTTAATGGAGATGGACTGTGAAGCGTTGACCGGCAAGCAAATAAACGCTTGTCGAGCACATATGAAGAACTCGAACTTGGATGATATGGAGAAAATATCGGTAGCCGGTGCGGGGTTGCTGAAATTCGTACGCGCTGTAATTGCATTCTACGAGGTGTACCGCGAAGTAAAGCCAAAGAAGGAACGCGTTGATTTCCTGGTGCAGGAACAAGAGATACAAATTAAGTTACTGAATCATCTAAATCATGAAATTGCCAAATTGGAGGAACAACTCGATCAATTAAACCACCGTTATGCAGAGTCGATGAAGCAAATGAAGGCATTGACTGAAATGATGAGACAAGCCGAGCGCAGACTGGTAAGCAGCAGAAGTGCCAGTATCGGAATGGCTCACAAATCAAAAAATTTTGTTTTTCTCGTCTGTAGATTGCATCAAATAAGTTGATAAGCGGCCTAAGCTCCGAGCGCAGCCGCTGGGCGGAGGATATGGAAAACTTTCGTCAGCAAAAAATTAACATGATTGGCCAATGTTTGTTATGTGCCTCCTTTCTTGCTTACACTGGCGCATTTTCGTGGGATTTCCGCACTGCAATGGTATTCGATGATTGGCTAAAAGATGTGCAGAATCGTTTGATTCCCGTACCCTCACCATTTCGCATTGGTGAAAGTCTCACCACTGATGTTGAGGTATCCACATGGACATCCGAGGGTTTACCGCCAGACGAGCTGTCCGTACAAAACGGCATACTCACCACACGTTCATCGCGTTTTCCACTCTGTATTGATCCACAGCTGCAAGCCTTGCACTGGATTAGAAAGCGTGAGACACGCAATAATCTAAAGACACTGTCTTTTACAGATTCTGATTTCTTAAAGCAACTCGAAATGGCATTAATGTATGGCTATCCAGTGTTGTTCGAAGATGTCGATGACTACATAGATCCCGTTATTGATAATGTGCTCAGTAAAGATGTACAAGTGGTCAGTGGACGAAAATTCATTGTGCTTGGTGATAAAGAAGTCGACTTCGATCCCAACTTCCGTTTATATTTAACCACAAAATTTGCTAATCCCAAATTCGATCCCGCCGTATTCGCCAAAGCTATGGTTATCAACTACACCGTCACACAGATTGGACTGGAAGATCAGTTACTAAGTGTTGTGGTACGTTCCGAACGTCCCGATCTGGAACAACAACGTGAATCGCTCATAGCGCAAACGAGTGAAAACAAACAACTATTGCAGCAACTAGAAGATTCCTTACTGCGCGAGCTGGCCACATCCACGGGCAATATGCTCGATAATGTCGAATTGATCGAAACGCTGGAGAATACCAAAACTAAAGCGGCAGCTGTCTCTGAACAACTACAATTGTCTGCGGAGACGAGCAAAGATATTGAGAAGCTACGCAATGGCTATCGACCAGTTGCGGTGCGTGGCGCTGTACTATTCTTTGCACTCTCCGATATGTCCTCCGTGAATAGCATGTATCAGTATGCCTTGGCCGCTTACTTAGATGTGTTCGGTTATTCGCTACGCAAATCAGTGCCAGATACAGTGCTCGCCAAACGTCTGAACAATATTATTAAGACCCTTACTGAAAGTGTTTACTGTTATGGCTGTACGGGCTTTTTCGAGCGGCATAAGCTACTTTTCTCCTTCCAGATAGCTACAAAACTTGCAAAAAGTAACGGCAGTCTAACGCAAGCTGAGTTAGATTTCTTCATCAAAGGTGCAATAACACTAACGAAAAGTGAGCGCGCCTGTCCAGTGAAGTGGTTAACAGAAAAAGGCTGGGAGGATATGCTAAAATTGGCGAACGATTTTCCAGAACAATTCGCCACATTGCCGGACAGTTTGGGACGACTTTCGCAGGAATGGAAGGAGGTAAAATAGAATTGGTTAAGAACTCTTCTCTTCTTTACTAGCGTGGACATCGCTTACACGCTTGTTTTTTTTTCGCTTTTTGGCGTCAATGCGGGATACCACGTGCAGTCAGGTCCTTCTGATATCTCCAATGAAGTAAAGGCTTTCTTTTTCCTCTACTTCCACCGGCGGGTACTGAGCCGAATTCTCTTAAAACTCGAGTGCTCCCATCCATGCGGATTGTATAACCTAATCACAATAGCGTTTTTGATTAGCTGAACTACGTCAGTGGCTCGGTACCACATAGCAGGACGGGAATGATGAGAGTCTTGTTCGAAGGGGGAGAACATTATGGTTTTCTAACTGCGAGAAATTCTTGGGCATTTCAAATCACTAGCCTTCCAGCAATCTTATTGTTATTAAATTATTAAAGGAAATTTTTTTATGACACATAACCTTAAAAAGTAAAAATTAATTCAAATTTTCACTCACAAGCAGAAAATATTTTATTTTATCTTCTATTTCACTTGAAATGTCTATAAACTGTAATTTGTATTTTTTGAATCTTACTCGTTTTTCTATCTCCACTTCACTATGCACACATTTTGGCACACCGGAAATCACTTTCATCTTTGAAACCCACCTCAATTTCCTCTCCACTTATCGCATTCGCCTTCCATGCATTTTCGCAACTACATAAAAACCAACAACATACGAAATTCAGTGGTTTGATTTGGAGAATCCGGAAGAAGTAGCGTGTCCGGGCGAATACAACATTAAATGCAATGCATTCGAGGTAAGTACTCTGACCAAAAGAATATGAAAGCATACAAAAAACTATCAGTGACTATTCAGGAAAGAAAATTCAGAATAATATAAAAAATATAGGTAATTTCTTAATAACTATAAAACTAAATTCGATTGAGATAACTTTAAAGCAATGTCTGCACAGGTCATTTTCCAAACACTAGTGGTAAAACAATAGCAAGAGAGATATAATATTATTGGATTCTATTTTGGAACGATACTCACATAATGATAAATATCTTGTACTCTAGTCAATAAAGTTATATAATTTAAAGGCAGCTAACTCAACTTATCTAATGGCATTATCTTGTTAAAATGATTTTAATCGAATTAAAGTGAATTCAAATAGACAAACCTTCCTTAATCTATCAAACTTCGATGAAACCAAATATCTTTTATCACATTCCTAAAAATCATTACCTAATACAGAGTCTCCTTTATAATATTATGAAGTCTATATATATTTAAGATCCAATTCCGAAATCATAATCCCAAACAACAACTCCATGGTTGGAATTATTCAAATTATGTTTCTCTTCAAAGTCAGAATCAGATCATTGACACCACACAAATTTTTTACGCTCGCAAACCGACGTATTTTTTTGTTTGTGTGTAATTTGACCATCGTATGTCAAGTAGTTCGAATACGTGTTTGGAAGATGTTTGTTTACGACGCGTAAGTTTTGTTTTGCGATTTTACCTTGAAATATTATGGAACGAGTTTGCTTATATTTTTTGTTTTCAATGGAATTATGGTTAGAGAATTGTCTAAAATGTTAAAGAAGGTAGTTTACTTTATCATGAAATTTGGTTATAAAGGGTGGTCCATTTGGATTTTTCCAAATTTTTTAAAGAAAAACCACAGAAACTTCTCTCTTTTATCATTTGTTGAGCGCAATTTTCGATGACTCGTTCGAGCATTTTGACTGGTAACTGGCGAATGACACACGTGATGTTATGCTCCAAGGCCTTAATTGTAGGATTGTCCGCATAGACTTTTGATATTTTACATTGATGTGATGTGTGGGAAGTATCGCCGTTTTGTTGAAAGCAAATGCCGCCGAGATCACGAGCATCAATTTCAGGCATCAAATAGTCGGTTATCATGGCGTGATAAAGATTGCAATTAACGGTTTCGTTCTCTCCAGCATCATTTTTTAAGAAACATGGACCGATGATTTCCCCGCACCACAAACTGCACCAAACCGTTGGTTTCGACAGCGCTTAAATCGAATGCGGCAATTTTGCTTCTTTAAGTATATTGAGACAGAAATAGGCCTCAGCTCTGAACAAAATTTGTCTCCGAAATTTCGAGCCTACTTGAAACTTTTCAAGAGCTCATAGAGCTAAGCGATGTCGAGCGGCTTCAGTTATTGTACCAGCTGTATTTTGAACGCTTTCAATTTAAGATTTCGATGTTAAAAGCGCCAAGTCATCCCATACGTCTGTCCGAGTTGCTGTGAACGGCGCCGAACCGACACTAGACGTGATCTGTTCGACCGAATAATGAATGCTGGGTTTCAAGATAGGCCGATCATATTGACCATAACTTCAGGAAGCGCGCGAAACACATTCCTCACGTTGTTCAATGCCAAACAATACTGAACAAAAATAACATAACAGCTTGACACGACTTACGTGTGATCTGTCAAAAACAGACTTTTGAAAAAAGGATCCTCCTTGAATCAGCCTTTACTTGACTGACAAAAAGCATTCAGATTGCGCAGCCATCGAAAACTTCCCTCATATGAGTCGTAGATCCACCTCTGTAATGACAATGTCGACATATCTTATGGAACGACTCAATACCTCTCAGTTAATGTTTTGTGTATGAAATGTGGCAATGCTTGATTTGCACCACCGAAAACAAATTTTGACTCCACGAAACATTTTTCTGCTTTCGAAACCGAACAATCCTTTTCGAGGAACATGCCATGAATCTATTATCTTAATGCTAAAAAATCGAGAGAAAACTTTTAGGTTATGAAGCTCAAAAATTAGCAAATTCTTTTGGGAATTATTAGAAATTTAAATAAAAGCCCTCTGAACAGAAATGCATAGAAAGTCACAAAAAATATTGGCAAAATAAAAAAAAAAAATATTAAATCAAAGCTTGCTTTACACGTGATCTTTGACATTTCCCTTTAGCCACTTAATAACGCACGACACTTCAATAACACATTATTACAATATGTGATGAGAGTGTTAGCATTATAAAGCTAGCTTTTTCATAAATTATGAATTTTCCAAATCATAAAGGAACTTTATCAACCATAAATTTGCTGCGCGAAACCTTGAATTCCCTATATTCAAAAAGGCACACTTTACAAGTTCCAAAAGTAGTGCGGGCTGCAGCTCAGTTCATTTTTTACTCGTTTTATATTGAAGCACACAAGCATACTTCGTTACTTTTCTTTTGCACTACATTTTTTTCTAATTTTCTTCAATTTCTTTTTCCATGGAACCGTGACTTCCCGTATGCATGCCGCCGTTTTACTGACCTGCGTAGAAATTAATGTTCCTGCGTTGTTTCCGTGTCGATCGAATTTTCCGTGCAATAAATGAATACATCGTGGATACCATGGATGAGTACTACATCACGCCGCCGGTGATTAGTTTCGCCAACATCTACGAGCAGACCAACTGCAATATGCCCGTGTGCTTTATACTCAGCGCCGGCTCGGACCCCACGAATGATTTGATGAAATTGGCAGACCTCGTTGGCGTTGGCATGGGCAATTTTTGTCACATCTCATTGGGACAGGGCCAAGAAAAGGTGAGTAGAGGCTATCAAATATTCGCCCGAATCTAAGCGCTCGTGCACACGTGCGTCTTCGTGTGTGTGTTCACCATTGTTGCTGTAGTTATTTACGAGCATGTGTGGGCAATGAAATAAACAACGACAATGACGAAAATAACTCCGGCGTAATTGTGTCAATGCTCATTGTTGCGCCCAACAATGGCGCTCAATCTTAGTACCATGCCAATACCTTAAATTCTGAGGTGTCGACTTAACCCGACATAATACAGAAACATGCCACTTGACGAAATAAATACAACAACACATTCAGTAGGGCAGGGAATAATAATAAATAAAAAGACGGAAACTGAGCTCAGTGTAAGGAAGTGCCGAGGGAGGAATAAAATAAAAGTGTAGTTGGCATGAAATCATATAAAATTGTTGCTAAGTTAGCAGTTCACTAAAAAATATTGTTATTTTTACATCTGACCAAGCATTGTGCTTGGGGGTCGCATGTGCTCCCATGTGACCCAAGAAATTAACTTCTTTTATTTCCTCAATTCTGTGATGGATTCGATAGCAAATAGTTGGCACAAGCATATGCCCAATTAAATTTGTCGCTGGCACATAAACAACATATTATTTTAATTCCGTTACTTTAGTGATCCGTATATCGGTGCAATGTTGAAATGGAGACTTTCTTAGGCGAAGCTGATGTGTGCGCAAACAGAAGTTTAATTGGATAGTTCCACACACTTATGGCTTTTAATTTATGTTTCTCTTCAATCGTCACGTATTCGCTTTATTTATGTGAGAGTTAAGCTTGACTTGATATTTAATATTTGAGTTAAGTGCTGGCATATCCACATAAAGCATGGGCATCAGGTGACTACTAGGTGGATAGGTAGAGCGGTTGTCTGACGACGCACTAAGGCCTTTATGAGGTCCATTATAAAATTATCGGGATTAATGTTCCCTTACTCTATTTTCTTATCTCTGAATCACCCATGCTTCTGATGAAGTTCATCAGCGCAAAAACTTTTATTTCTTTAACCTCTGAAACTGCATCCAGAAACCCTAGACCAATAGTGGCGACTATTGTCCTGTATAAGACAGTCTGCTCTGCTTCTACCTTCTGCCGACGTCTAGTCAATTAAATATCCCTGTTTTTCGAAGTATTATTGTAGGGTGATGTTCTGGCTATTTTATTTGATTGGCAGTTACCAGGTATATCACTAGCCGTGGAACCCATTGCAGGTTTAGCGTGAAACAGCATGTTAGATCAACTAAGAGTATTATTTCCATATCTTTCACGAAATCCAAGGAGATTTTAATGAGTTCAAAACTACTTAGCTAACCGTATATATAAATAAATTCCTTTTTGTGGCCGCTCTTTTCTGGAAGGGAAACCAATATTCTTCTTCTTAACTAGCGTAGAATCCGCTTACGCAGTTATAGCCGAGTTAATAATAGCGTGTCAGCGATGGCTGGTCCTTCTTCACCTGGTCTTTCCAACGGAGTGGGGATCTTACTCTTCCTCTACTTCTGGTGAGTACTGCGTCGATTACTTTCAGAGCTGGAGTGTTTTCGTCCATTCGAACGACATGACCTAGTCGCTGTCTCTTAATTCTCTGAACTATGGCAATGTGGTCACATATCTCGTAAAACTCATCGTTTCATCGAATGTGATACTCGAAGTTCCCAATGCGCAAATGACCATAAATCCATCAGCAGAACCTTTCTCTCTAAAGCTCGTAACGTCGACTCACCAAATGTTGTCATCGTCCATGCTCCTGTACCATATAGCAGGATGGAAATAATGAGCGACTTACAGAGTTTGGTTTTTGTTTGTTGAGTGTGCACTTTACTGCGCAATTTCCTACTCAATACGAATTGCATCTGTTGGCAAGAGTGTTTCTGGTTTTCTGGATTTCGAGGCTGACAATGTTGTTTGTGTTAATGCTGGTTCCAGGAGAGATGCAAGATAGACGAAATTATGTACGGCTTCGGAAGTATGACTGTGCGATGACTGTTTTTTTGATGACAAGAGATATTTTGTCTTGTCTTTGTTTACTACCAGACCCCTTTGCGCCGTATTACAGGCGGCTAATAAGGAGGATTCGTTTAGTGCTGAATTGGCATTGTTCTAAGACCTCCACTGATACTTATTCTATCTGTGTTTTGAATACTTTCTATATGCCATACGGTGACTACGAAAGTATTAATATTTTTATATACTTATAACTACTGTGCTTGTCAAATGCAATCCCATGTTTATAACCATTAACACTTTCAGAAACTTATATGAGCTTATAGGCCAAATTAAAACCTTTTGCGAGTCCTCCAGTCGCTTAAGCTATATTTCATTCTTAGTGGATCCGACAGCAACAAATTTGATATTGCACCGAACTGCTACTGTTACTTTTTAGTTGATTATCTGTTAACATCAGCAAGTTGACACCTTACCATATTCAAACGAGCAAGAAAAAAGTTTTAATTTCACACTCTCAACTTTTAGAACGCCATGAATTTACTGGACAAGTCTATACGCCAAGGCTTCTGGCTGATGCTACAAAATGGTCACCTACTCATCAGCTTTGTGCGCGCTTTGGAGAAGTATCTCGAAAAAATCGAAGCACCACATCCAGATTTTCGTTTGTGGATAACAACTGACCCCACCCCAACCTTTCCTATCGGTATACTACAAAAGTCATTGAAAGGTAATTTCACTCACTAGCGTGTGGGTAAAAAAAATTTAGTAAACTACTTTTTTCAACCAAAATTCCAGTTGTTACGGAACCACCGAATGGCCTAAAGTTGAACTTGCGCTCCACATTCTTCAAAGTGCGCCAAGAGCGTTTAGAGGCGTGCGCACACTCGGCATTCCGTCCACTAGTGTACGTCTTGGCCTTCTTCCATGCGGTTGTGCAGGTAATTTAGTACGAGCTTCGATATAAAGAAAGGAATCTAAGGTTTTTTCATTTTCTAACCACACTTCCTTCTTAGGAGCGTCGTAAATACGATAAATTGGGTTGGAACATTTGCTATGACTTCAATGAGTCTGATTTTGATGTCTGCCTAGAAATTCTGACTACATATCTGAATAAAGTAGATGAAGAGACTGGTAAGGTGCCCTGGAATAGCTTGAAGTATTTAATTGGTGAGGTAAGTTGATACGTTTCATTCCCCAAGCCAACACTATAATAGTTTTCCTTCCCACAATTACCGTTTTATTTGCATTATTTCCTCTTTGCCATAAGCACAAACTTCAACTTCTCTTTCTATGCATACTCACCTTAATATGTAGGTCATGTATGGTGGACGTGTTATCGATGACTTTGATCGACGCATCACGCGCATTTATATGGATGAATATATGGGCGATTTCCTCTTTGACACCTTCAATCCATTCCATTTCTATCACGATGAAAATGTCGACTATTGCATACCCGACGATGATGTGGTGCTGAAGGAGGACTTCATAGGTAAGTGTAAGAATGTGGCGAGTAAAGCAGATAGCAATCAAATTATAGCACTCACATCCATATATAAATATTCACCTCTTTTTCTGTGCATATATTCGCAGCTCATATTGATAAGTTGCCGCTCGTCAACAAACCGGATGTGTTCGGTTTGCATCCAAATGCGGAAATTGGTTATTATACGCAGGCGACACGCGGCATCTGGAGTCATTTGATCGAATTGCAACCGCAGACAGGTGAGTTGTGTTGAAAAAAATTACTATTTTATTTGCTATCTTCGCTGTGTTGCACTTTTTCACGCATAATGTTTGTACGGTTGCTTTTAAAGCTGATTTTTTTTTCAAGATATAGTATGATTTTAGTTTGCGTATAGACACACTTTAGTTGAACGAGAGGTTAACAATTCGGGTTCATTATACCAGTGGGAAAAAAATTAATTGGAAGTTCTGCAGAGTTAATTATCATTTTGTGGAGTTATTGTGATTATAGTTATACTTGTATGGTTGGGCATCTAAAATGGGAGTGAATCGTAATTTTGAAAATTATTCTTTTTTTTTCAATTAAAATTACTTTTTAAATATTTCTATAATTTCATTACTATTTGATCGAAATATTCTGCATTTTATTAAAAACGTCACACTTAAGTAAAATGAAAATCATTCATGGCCAAGCAAGATACGCAGTAGATTCATTTATATATAATGCACTACTGTTAGGATTAGTTGATGTGTAAATGAATCCCGAAATTCTAGTGGATACACTATATGAACAGAAATTGATCAGACTAGGATTGAGTTTATAAACAAAATTCATATTGGATGAGTTCCCGTGAATTTGAGAGAGGAACTAACCGGAACTTTTTACTTTTACCGTAAAAACCACAGCTGTTTTGAAAACGACGTAGGTTCGCATATAGTACCGATGTAGTAAGAAGCTTCTCAATATCTACAAATTAAGTGAAGCTATCCGTCCTAAGAGTACTTTATTGTCTAATATTAGATACTAGTTACGAAGAATCTAAGTAAGAATTTATTTCTGACCACTGGAGTGTTTAGAAGGACTGAGTCGATTTAAAAAAAATTTATTGAACCAATCGTTACAGTTCTTTACTAATGTTCAAAATAGTTTATTTCTGCGTCGAAGCAGCGCTGCCAACGCGATTTCCAACAATTAAAGGCGTCACGGAAGACATTCTCCGGAATAGCCTTGAGAGCCGAAGTGGATGTCGCTTGAATCCGCTTTCATTGGCCATTTCAGGCAAGGAAACAAAAAAAGTCCGAGTCAAAAGTGAACCCCACATCTGGGCTGGCGCAACTTACAAACAGCTGCGATGTTTTGTCAGACCCGAATGACCCTTTGTGTGAGTCTCTCGTGGACTTCTATTTCCACGAAATACAAACGAACGGACAGGCGGACATAAATCCCATAAGCTCATCACTCTGATAATTTTTTATATATATTTTTTTTTTAAGATCTCCGACATTTCCTTCTATATTTTATTGTACAAACTTCGAGGGATTAGCTGGACTGACGAACAGTTAGGATCGTATGCGTATGAGTTTTATAGGCGGCGAAGGCTTTTCACTGGGAATTAGAGTTAGTTTTTGTGAGAGGTGTGTTTATGTGATGTCTGTATGGGATACAATTTCTGTCCAAAAGTCCGGAGCTGTAAGGAGGCTCAACTGGTAGTAATTTCGCCTACGAAATCTGACCGGAGATTTAATTCTGGTACCACGGGGAGCAGGAGCCCTTTCAGTTCACTCCAACCTGCTCACTTTGACACTTTGTCAGTTTAATGTGGAGTTACATTGCAACCGGATGCCGAACCCAAAGTACGGCAGAGGTTTTCGATAAGCTTCGAATGGATGAACGCCCTAACCACCCTACCAATTTGGGTGGTTCCAAGGTGGTTAGGATGTCCATTACACACTAACAACACTTTTGAGCGCTTGGGGTAAGGCTATCGCCAGCTGGTACCCACCTTAAACACTATATAATACATAAATACCTAATACTAAAATATTTGATTATTTAAAAAATACCGTCATTGTAAAAATGTAAATTTTTCCATCTCCTGAGGGTAACTATGACCATTAGCGTGGCAGCAAATCCCTAACCATATAATATAATCCATTTGTTGCCACTCAATGTACAGCTTTTTACGAATTTGTGCACAAAGCAATTTTTCTACATACGCGAGCGACTAGTAGCAGCGCCACGCCACGCTCATTTTCGGTTTCATTTTGTTCGCCGGCATAGCAGCGAGTTTCATTTAATTCACAATTTAATTTAATTGAATTAATTAGTTGCGGTTTTACAATTAACTTTATTGCCTTTGTCGCAACTGCACAACCACACACATACTCACAAAAACACACAATAGCGACATGTGTAAATACATTACACGCTCAATACATAGATATGCAATCACATATTATCCGCTAGTTAAATTTTATATACCCTTCTACACACACACTCACACAGTTAAGTACCTAGTATGTAGTATTTTACTAATTATGCGATGGTCGGTCACACCGCTGTCGAAACCGAAACCGAACCAATTAAGCACTGCATGGAAATTCTGCACAGAGAAAGTCGTTTGATTACTGCTCGATAATATTAAATGAATGTATTGCACAATAACTGTACACTGTACCAAATATATTGTATAAATTGCTATCTCTTTTTGTAAGCGAGTGTGCATTTATTGTAATAACGGTAACTATTAAAATTTGCTATTTCATTTAATACTCGTGCTGTTTTATAATTTCCCTTCCTCCCCACATTTTTTCCGATATCATTTTAATGCTGCATTTGCAGTTACGGTGTGGACCTCGGATGCGGTGAAAGCGCTCGGTAACGTATCACTACAATTACAACTACAACTACATAAGTATTTATAAGTGCCAAAAAACTTCGCATTTCTTTCATTGTGGATAGTTGAAATTTATATTTTTGCACAAATTACTGCGTGATTTTTACATTTAAATATTTTAATTGAAAAATATGGATTTTTCGTGAATTTCTCTTATCCTATTTTAGTTTTACATTTGGCAGCGGATAATAAGCGCCAATGAAAGTTTATAGAATCAGAATAGAGTGCCAGGGAGTTAGTAGAAATAATATGAAAATTAAAACCAAGAACGAAATGGTATAAAAAAATTTTGAAATAAAAAAAATAAGGTTGGACGGATTTACTCCTAGCAAAAGTTGCGTAACTATTAATAAAAGAAATAATCCAACAACAATTGTTTAAAAACTCATGTTGGAATGTGATATATTGAAGCAGATTGTTTGCCTTCCAGGCAGTCACTAATTAAGGCGATTAGTAAGTTTTCTAGAGTTTAAAACAAAGAAGTGTAATTACTCCTAAGAAGCTTTCACAAAATTAAGTTTAGTGTAAGCAAAGTGATTTGAATATAGTTGAGCCAATATTTCGTTTATTCCCCAATCCTATTAGCTTTAGATCTGCATTCAAACTAATGCAGTTGTCACTTACTCCAAGAGGCGCTAAAACTAAAATCGTTTTTTATCCAGGGCCTCAAAACTCAAACTCAAAAACGTTAACGTCTGCAACGAAGTCATAATACCCACACAACTTACTTAATAATCACAATTTTGATCGCTCTGTTAATATGGCTATTGTTGTCCGATCTCAACAATTAGACATTGTAGCATTGTTTTGGTTAAAACTATTCGTCAAATGTCATGAAGATAATTAATAAAAACATCTTCCAAACACAAATTTGATTTTGATTGGTGAGTTTGCACGAAAGCTATATCATACATTGGTCCGATATCGGCAGTTCTAACCAAACCAGCAGCTTCTTAGGTAAAAATTTTGCTATATAAAACAAGTGAGAAAGAGCTAAGTTCGGGTAAAACCGAACAATTTGTACCCTTGCAATTTGGAGTAATCAAAGCCAGAAAAAGGCCTTAAGATGTAAAAAGACAACTAGAGTCAGCATAAGCTTTGTTAGAAATACGAAAATCATTATATGGAAGTTGTGTAATCATGTTAGATACTAAAAAAAATGGATTATATAAGGTACCACACATACAACCGCAAAGTATATATAAAAAAGTTAGCCAGATCATCGGAGGTCCCGGTAATAGTTATATGGGGTCAACTTTTCGCCCTATTGTATCTATTTTAGAAAGGTATACTGTTATGAGTAAAACATTTTCTTACGATAACTTAAATATTGGCCGATATATCCAGCATAAAGTCAACCGGAAGTTCGGAAACATTTATACATGTATTAGATATACGGCGTTCAGGGAAGTATTTGCCCGATGCAATTCATTTTAAATACACACAGATATTATTGTTGGAAAAGGAGTCTCTCTGAATTTCAATTATATGTCTCACACACTGACCGTTATTTTCGGTTAAAAGTCAACTAGGGTTTGAACAGTTTTGGGTACATTTGAACAAGTTGTGGTCATAAGGTTATATACTTTAAAGGAATTATTGGTACAATACTGCTTCCTGTTATATTAATTGCTTCTTGATTTCTGTGCTGGAAAGTGAAAGAATCGAATGAAATTTAAAATTGTGTTATATGTATAGGAAGTAATTGGATGATTCGGTCCCGAGATATACTTTTTCACCAAAAAGAGGGCGGTGCCATTCCTGCTGTCCAATTTTTACAACGGCCCTCTCATGCATTGTATTTATTTATTGATTTATTCCGCTTTAGTAGTTCTTAGCAGTACTTTTATATGAGGAGTAAGCAGGGTTACCTTCCAATTTCATCCATTTCCTCACTGTCGGTAGGAGTTCTCATTATATTGTGCGGAAATTGTTATTGTGGCTTTAGTGGTTTAGAAGATAATAATGAAAAACTTAATACAACCTGTTCGGGGTATACAATTTTAATTAATACAGAAAACTTCTACATACATAACATAGATCCTCTCCTATTAATTTCATATTCTCAAATGTTTTCTTAGAAAAGCCATATGACCGATATTCATTTGCCCTTACCACAACAGGCTGGTCGACATAACCGTACTATCCGACCATTAGCTGTTTATTCGACAACGTTCCTAAAAATTTTGTATGTAACGTTTATAATCGCATTGATGAAATAGACTGCAGATATATGTAGTGACTGACGAAAAGCAGCTGCATTTATACTAGGTTCCAGGCAAGAAAACAACTGCGAAAAAAGATATAGCTGTTGTGATTATCCGTCTGGCTACCGAACGAGTACAGGAAATACGGAAATCATCAAAAACGATAGACAATGAAATTCAAGAAAATTTTGATAGATGGAATACCTTCAGAATAACCAGATTCGCCAAGATCATGTAAAAGATCACTGAAGGAAAATATGCAAGCTTTTTACTCACACGGTCTCGAAAGACTGCAGGACGGTCGTTGGTCATAACTAATGACGATACATGCCGAAATTTCAGGGAAGTTGGCGTAATAGAGACGCTGGATATCACCTATGTTTCTATCCAGACTTACCTACAACTCGTGTTAGACATATAGGTGTTCTCTGCAGTTCAAGAGACTAGACGAAGTAACAAAACTATACGTTTCGCAAGGCTATTCAGCCGTTCTCTACACCCCTGACTATCACTAAGTGTGGTTACATGTTGGTAGCGACCGTTGCGTTGGAGGTTTATCTCTACGCTACCTTTGTCATAAAGATTTCTGCCTGAAAAATTAAAATTAGGTCGCAGTGTCCTCGAATAAGCCTCTGGTTATAATAACCACGTCATCCGCGTAACTTTGACATCGGATCCCATTGTCAGTTAGCAAAACTAGTACAACACGAGCACTACACCCTGTGGGCAGCCGAGACGAATCCTTTTATCTCCTACCGTTATTTTAGCTATTCTGGAGCGCAGTACGGCCCTGGGATTACTAAGGACCTAATACAGTATAACCTAACCCAACCTATAAGAACAATAACAACAACCCATATTATATATAACTGTAAATTTATAAAAAAAATAGCAGTTTGACTATTTTTTAAACAATTAATTTGTGCCTACATTTTTTGGAACTGAGTTGTAAATCTCAAGTAAGATGTTTCATATTCATTAAAGAAAAAAATTTTAAATATTCGCATTTATCAGTAATGATAAATTTTTTGAAATTTGCATTACATTTACATTATAACTTCAAAAAAATATATTATGCATAAGCACTGTAGCGATATCTGCAAACCTCTGTTAAATTTCAATATTATTTCAAAAGCTTTTTTTTAATTCCTGATACAAAAACATATATACATTGTTATTACGCGAACATTTCTTAAATTATTGCCCAATTGATATAACACGCTTTTATTGGAAAAAATTGCATTGTCACTTAATTCAATTTATTGCAGTGTGATTGAGTTATCTGGCAGCCTCCAACGAAATTGTGGTCACGACTCCACATACGGGTGGAATTTAATAATATTTGAAATTCCATATTGCATAAAAAATATGGCAAAAAGCTTAGCTAAAAAATGCGCACGCCCTTCTGCCACCCTGCTGCCAACCGTTTTTCAGGATTAAATGACGGATATGTATATCACGGCAGTTGCTGAATAAAAAATAAAAAAAACAATGTGGCGTTACTGCGTAACTGTAAACGCAGAACAGAGAACTGTAATCGAAAAACACCTGAAATTGAATTGGTTGGTATGCAAATGAAGGCAATGTGTGAATATGCGTGAGCGGATGAAATATTCAAAAATAGCAGCTGTCAGTTAAAGCAAATAAAATAGAATGCCAATGCGAATACGAAGCGCCACAAATTATTAGCTGACGTTTTTCTTATTACCTTTTCAAATCAAATTAGCTGCCAACAATAAAAGCGATTGTTTTTTACGCAAATGATAATTATATTGCCAAAATATAATTCCATTTTGTATTACGAATCTCAATTGTCCACCTTAATTGCCCTCCATGTTGATTACAAAATCATAAAGTTTGCTTAATTCCATAATTGCGCATTCATGTGGCACACAACTAACCACATATGCCACACACACACACACACACACACACATACATATGTACATACATACATATGTATATACAATACATCTATGTATATGTATGTATTTCCTAAAATAGAATATTAAAATTTATTTTCAACTCCACCAGTCATGCCACCCGCTACTTCAATTTACACCTGCAACCAAAAGCCTGCGCACTTCACATTTGCAACCATAATTAGTTCGCTACATAACGCGGATTAAAAGTAAATTACCAGGCATTAAAGTGTAAAATCGCAGCTTTGCCGGCCGTAGTGCAACGTAATCCCACCCAACTTCATGGTACTTTAGTGTTTTGGTGCATTTTGTATGTGTGAAAATTTAAACTGTTTAACCACAATGAAATGGCCATGGCAACGTGCAACCTGCAACCAGCGACCATGCCGCAAAGCGTTGCGGCCACGTGTACACACATATGCACAAGTGCGGCAAATACAAATTTAAAAGGACTCATCAAAATGCACTCTCTCCGGCGAATTGCATACAGGTCTGTACTCGAAATTTCTACTAATTAGCTGCGCAGTTACAAAGTGATCGATAGGAAATGTTTGCAGCGGTAATTAGGGGAAATGTATCGAAAATGAACTACTCAGAAACTATTTACACTAAAACAGTCTCTAAAGTAGTGCGAAATGGAGTTGAAGTTGTGGTAGTTATTAAAGAAACTAAACCGCTTTAAAGAGAGTATTAATAACCCAACCGTTAGACTTCACTTGGACTACAGGCAATTTAGTTAGAATTATACCAACTAATTTTGCAAAAATTAGTCGACTCTATATATGAGGGTTACGTTTTGTACTTCAAGATCGAGCTATCTCTAAAACATGCGTTCTCAATGCATCAATCGCTTTTTAGGTGTCGAGAAATGTTGATCTTTTAATTTGTTTTTAACGTATGGGAATAAAAGAAAGGCCGAAGGAGCCAAGTAAGGACTATGTATGTGGGGTGGGTTCGTGTTTATTATAAAAGTGTTTATTTATTGTTTTCTTATATTCAGTTTTACACAAGTATTCTTGTTTTCAGTTTTATACAAGTGTTCTTATTTTTAGTTTTATACAAACGTTCTTATTTTATTTCAGCTTTCTAACTATCCTCGTGCTCGTCCGCGTGTCGACTGACTGTTCTGTTCAAAGTCCTCGTTGCTCGTTTGTTCGTCGCTACTCGTTGTTTATTACAGTCAGTGTTGCAGGTCATTGTCCGTATGTTCGTCCACTTCTGGTTTGTCCCTTCATCGTTCCCACATGTATACGAAGAAAGACTCATTAAATCGATGTTAAAAGTGCTAAAAAATTCAAGGCTTTCAGTTGATTTGTGGGAGCTAGTATTATAGTGGCTATAACCGTGGAAGCGTTGTCTACGTCAATAAAGAAGAAGAAGCCTTATCATCTTATAGAGTGATCTAAATTCCTGAAAGACAACACTCAAACAAATAATTGTGAACCACTCAGAATTTACTGCTCTGCCTCGTTCTAGTGATATGGTTGCAACTTGTTCAGATTTTCAAAAAAAAATGGTTTTTCCAAAAACCATCCCATTCGAGCTCTTGAAAGACGAATACAGTCGACTGATGTTCATTTTCGTAGCCCATATCCACGTTTCATAAAATGTCGCGATGTCATAAAAGTGTTTCGAAGCACTACCAACGTACTTTTTAAAAACTTTTTTCGACCAATCAATATGAACATTTTTTAGAGTGATGGACAAATTGTGTGGAATCCGACGTGAGCAACTTTTTTATAGTCAAATGTTCAAGCAATATTAAATGAATGACGATCCCACTAATACCGACAGATATTTCAACCACATTTACATAAAAGAGATGACGATCTTGCAATATCAGTTTGCGCTCAGCATCAATCGTTTTCGTAACATCAAATGATTTTGAACGATCTTCACGAAATCTCTCATAGAGCTATGAGCGGGATCGATTAAATTCACCATACCATCGATAAACACTGATTCTTGATGAAGTTTCATCGTCAAAAAATTAGTTACAGTCATCGATGGAAAATTGTTTTATATTTTTTGTGAAAAATTTACACTTCAAAGTGATTAACTGACACATATATCTAAAACGATCATATAAGAATTTTTAGTCGAACGAAAGTTTTGGGAGCAAATCACTCCAAAACAAACAATCCTTACAATTGCACTCATATCTCGGAAACTATTTGCCGGTTAAACTTCAAGTTTTCCCAGAACATTCCTAATAATATGTACATATCGTCACCTAAAATGCAAAATAACGTAACATCACTTTTCATATGATTACAGGCGGAGGAAAAACAATATAAAAGAAACCACCACTTGAAACAAAATTTCAGTTTTGGTTATATATTTGTTATATCTGACATCGCATGTTTTTTGCTCCATATATGTAATACATTGTTGTGAATCGTTAGCAATAAAAAACTCAATTTCGCTTTTTACAATACCGCCTTGTTTTGCATTTTAGGTGACGATATGTATATTTGTTGATCTACGAATTGCTGAACCGACTGTTCGAAATTCACAACTAGATATAGATCTTAAAATAGAGGAAAAATTGTAATAATATGGTACACTAAAAGATGTTATTGATGATAAAAAATGTATTATTCCGTATTATTTCAACTATTTTTTAATAATACTCATACTCTCGACATCTAGAATGTAGAATGATCCTTAATATTAGATTTCCCTTATAATACGATCACCATATCCAATCCACGCATAACGAAATAGACGTTCTACGCTTTATCGTACACTATATTAGAAGTACGCATCGACAGCAGAAGTATCGAATTCTTCTTATATACAAGTGCTTATTTATACCAATTTACCAAGTTTATATTATTGGTTTGCTATGTAGTCTTTGTTGAAGGCCAAACTGCTTTAGAAGGAGCAGTAAATAATTTTGAAAACATATTATCCAACTGTCACTCGTTTCTCTAACTCTATAACAAAACGTTCGTAGACAACACAGTTTTATATCTTATCGCTACTAATTATTGATATTCACAGAACTTTTGAATGTCCAAAATCGAAATTCGTAAAATAATAATGTCAAAAATTAAGCATGAAGTTCAATATCCCGGTTATATCAGGTTCAAACTGGGTGTGGATCTCGATGTAACTTGATAATGTATACAGTTTACAATAGTGCCAAACAATTACGAATTTTATGAAATTTTTTATTTGGGATGTTTTTAAAGCGCTCATACATATGTATTTGCATTTAAAAAATACAGCTTTAAACAAATATTATTATTTTCATATATGTATATATGAATATTATGCTTTAAAAATATATAATGAAATCGCCTACTGCTTTTCAAAATAAAATTTAACGAAATATCGACATCACTGGGTACAGTGAAACACATAAATAAGCAAACAAGTATGTATCCACATACATAACAATTGTCGTATAGAGTGTCGAATTGCGGTTATCAATTGTTGTTGTTGTTGTTACTATTAAAATTTTTGTATAACTATTGAGAACTCCAAATTTTAATTACTTACGTTTTCACATGCCTATGAACCAGAAGACTATAACCAGACTGAGCAAGCGCATCGAATTACAGAAGCATTGCATGTTAAAAGACAGACATACAGACACAAACATGAAACCAAAAACTAAAATAATCACAAAATATTGCACTAAATTAAAAGCAGACTTCCATTTGTGTGTGAGTGCTTGAGTACAAAATTGATTTTTGCATTTCATAAAATTATACAAATGTGCAACAGATCAGCGGCGAAAGTGTATCAATTGCATAGTGTGGAAAATGCATAATTTAATTTTATACTCATGCACCTATACAGGTGTCAACGTGGGCGTGTGATTTCCGTCAAATTGACACTTATATTTGATATTAGTAATTTAAATGATTTTTCAATGTTTGTGTTTTTGTTTTTATGTTAAAGCATGCACTCAATGAGTGCCTAACAGTAGTCTTTTTTAATAATTTTTTTTTTTCATAATCAATTTCAAATTTGGAAGGTTAATTATATTACAACCAGTACATGCATAAATTTATTTAATGATTTTAAAAAATTTCAAATAGCCTACATTTTGGCGCATGAAAAGTCAATATCCACTGAATTTTCAATTTATTATCACATAAAATCATAATTCGATTAACTTTGCTAGTTCTTTAGTCTCTTTGTTAGAGCTTTTCATGCAACTTGCTAGTTTATAGTTCGGCAATTAGCAAGGGAGTATAATAAATTGTAAACAAAAGGTAACATATTTAATTATTCATCAATATTTATGTTGTTGCCTTCAAAGCGTTCCCCACGAAACGTAGTACACTTAGGCCAAGAATTTTTCCAAAAATGACACGGAGAAAAGTCTGGTGAATACGGTGTTGTCCGATGGTATTCTTTGCGATTGTGGCTTTAAATTTGGTCACAATCGTGGCACGATGCATTATCATCGTATAAAATCCATAAGTGCTCTTCCTCAATTTCGGACGTTTTTGACGGATTTTCTCACGCAAATGCCTCAATACTGCCAAATAGAACTCCGGAACAGAAAGTTCCTTTGGAACAAATTCATTATGCAACAAACCACGAATATCGAAAGACGATAATAATGAGCATCACATTGATTTTTGAGCGGCTTAGCGTGCTTTTTTTGATTTAATTTTTTCCTTCCATTTCAATGATTGTTGACTTTTTTGTATGTCAGACTCATACACCCATGTCTCGTCGGCGGATGTAAGATGCTTCATGTATGATGTTATCGGTATTCCTTTTGAAAAACTTTAGCTTTGTCGGGTCTAGTCGAGCAAGACCACGTTTTATGCCCAAAATAAGCATTAAAATCATTCGAACGATTCGATCAGAGATGTCGAGCACTCCTTGAATATCGGGTGCTTTTTTTTACCATAAACCCGAATATTTTTTGTTCGCTTAATACACTAAAAAATAGGTTCCAATATAAAGTTTCTCCAAGAATGAATTAGTAATGGTAACGACAAGGTTCTCTCTCTTAGTTTTTTTTTTTTTTTTTTTTTTTTTTTTTTTTTTTTTTTTGTTACCAGATATTCAAATAATTATTTTTTTAACTCAATGAAAAAACACGCATTTCAATTTGCAAAAGTCATAGCTTTCTAGAAAACTTACTGTTCTACAAACTATTAACTCCATAACAAATGTACCTACAATTCAAAAGCATACTATTCTAATACAAGACTTGCCGCCTAACATAAAAGCATTCCTTCAAGGATTAAACGCTCTTAAAAGTATTCATCAAATGTATTCGTACTGTATTCATTCAATACACCATGTCGTACGAGTAACACATAATGGATAAATGGATGGATAAATCAGATGAATGAACGCTCAGCACATTTGATGTACTTTCAACTATCTATAAGTATTAAAGGAATATTTTTATGGAAAAAATCATTAAGATGTTTTTTGTAGAGTGAAACTTTTTATCAGAATATTAGCCTTTCAAAGTTGTGGATTTATAGTACTTGCTTAGTGGAAAATATCAAAATAATCTCCGGGAAATAAAGCAAAGTGACTTAAGTAGGCACAGTATAATTTTAAGTGCAAGAAACTTAATTTTCTAAAAAGCGGTCAACTTGGTAAACAACGCACACCCCAATATGTATATATATTTATTATACATAAATTAATATTAATTTTTATCTTCTATGTGCATTTGTATTTCATTTTTATTGTCGTTTGAAAACCAAAATCAGCTTTTCCCAGAAAAAATTTATTCATTATTTACAATTCTAATTCAAATGGATGTGCATTGATTAATGGATTAGAGAGAATACACGGCAATATTAAATATGCATATAATAATAGTTAGCCATATTTAATATAGTAAAAAATGAATAGTATGTAAAATAGCCTCACAAATTTGCCAAAACCAAAATTTGAATTTAACACTTTTTACCGACGCTCCACACGCAACTCATATAGCAATAAATGAAGACTTGATTTACAGTACCTCTGAAATGGTTAATCGACAAATAGTGGTCTATGTTCGGGTAAATGAACGTAAAACTTAAAATAAATCCTATAATCGGCCAACAAAACGTCTTGAGACCATTACAAATCGACAATTTATTTCTAATCGCACTATCTCATCGGATGTCTGATATTGTGAATTTTGGGGTATTAATTTTTTTTCTCTTTCTATATAATCGCGTATGCGGTAATTGTTCTAGGTATCATTCTGAGCAACTTTGCCTAAGAGAGTATGAGTCTAAAATAGTTTCGAGCGGACGAATTTTAAAGCAAAGTTTAAAGAACCTGAATAGTCTGTTTATGGTATGTACGGTATGGTTTTAAACCCATACGCTCTCAGGTAAAGTTATTCAGAATGATCCATATAAAATACGTTGGTTGCTTTTAATGTTTTGTGATTAGGCAACCCTAGTATTATAATCTTTGATTTTATCGACACTCAACACGTTTTGACACAGCTGCATACTTGTGTTGTTCACAGTAACTTTAAATGTTCGTCTCGGCCAAAAAATTGAGTTGAATCGTTAAGACTTTTGTTCGATTATTTTTACAACGTTCGACGTGTATTAACTTAGCAGCAGTATATCGATGAACATAAATAAATTTTTTGGAAGAAAACTCCGCCGAGGACAAGTATTAAGCGATGATATGGAGAGTCCAATTGAGATAGTAGATCACTCGAACACGAATTTCGTGAAGGTCGTGCAAATTCAGTTCTTCTTCCGGAAACATTTGATGCAGAAAGAGGCTCGTGTCAATTAGTCGAGAGAAATGTTAAAAAATATGATAGCGTGACAGGTGTTGAATCGTAGATGTAAACGTAGGAGCCATAGAAGTAAACAACAAAAACAAAATTGACATTAACTGAAGGCACTAAATTGATACGCCGATTTCAGTAAAATACCTTTAACAGCCTTCCATTTTATATACTTGTTCATATTTGCCTATTTTAAAATTCTGTAAAGAATCTTTAATTAATTATAAATAATTTATTTAACTCTCTTTATCTCTACGAAAAACCACAACTACAATTACAACAACACAAACTGACAAAAATCGTGCGATATGCCACATACAGGCGATGCAACTGGAGGCATCAGCCGCGATGACTTCATCGACAATGTCGCTTCTGGCATATTGGGTAAGCTGCCAGTGGCCTTCGAAGTATGGCGTGTGAAGAAGCAAGTTCAAATGAATATCACGCCGACAGGCGTGGTGCTGCTACAGGAACTGGAACGCTTCAATTTGCTGGTGATACGCATCAAGAAAACGCTCGAGTTGCTGCGCAAGGTGAGTTGCCACACAAAGCCACCACACTCGTACATAGAAATAATATTTAAGTGCCAAATCTTATACACAACTCTTATAAGTCAATTGACGTAGACGGCGCGCTTGATTTTTTCGGCGATTGCGCAAGTGAGCGTGATTTAGAGGAAAAGTTCGCAAACGAAATGCGTTAAGTGGCATTAATTTTAATTCTGTCGTCAACCGCTCCCAAAAACAATGTAACTCGCGTATATAACTGCGTACTCATATCTAAGTGCTTGTGGCATTGTAAGTGTAGGTGGAGCAATACACAAAATTGAAAAGCCATATAAGTAAAAGGAATATTTTAATTAAACTTTTCAAATTAAACTCGAGTTGACACTGTGGAAGAAGTGGCTTCGTAAACGGTACGAAGCCAGCTAAAGAATAGAATTCAAATGAAACAGAATTACAAAGAGAAAGAGAGGAAAGGAAGAAGGAAACAAGCAACAATAATAATAATCCTAAGTGTTTTGCTTAGAAATGTCGTAAGTGGTGACAATGCAGCGACTGCTGCACACTCACAAATCCAGAATACAGGAGAAGCGTCTTTCAATATTTCAAAGTGGAAGAGGTTAGGCAAATTGTTTAATGTTAGTAGTGTTGAACATTTCTACACGATGCTCATAAATAGAGGAATAACGATTTATAAACATTTATTTTATTAAATAACAAATATACTTACAATTTTTTTTTTTTTTAACAGCAATACAATACAAGTAAATTATTATTGAATTGCACATCCTCGGTCTAAAAACAATGAATTTCTTAAGGAAGTGTTTATTGGTTCATGAATATCTATTTTGTTCACTTCAAAGTAATCCCTGTCTGATCAAACGCACTTTTCTCAACATTTTTTCCAGTTTCCAGAATCTCCTCAATCGTTTCAAAACGGCGTTCGCGCATTGTCGCAATTTGATACGTTCTTGTACCATAATCTGATCATCAAAGGTCTTCGGTAACATATAACGGGTCAGCATAATAATATTCTTTCTGCGAAAAAATAAAACCACAAACATATGTTGGGCAATTTTTATATAAAATCTTACCAACCTCAAATAAAAGTCCTGCCTTGCTGATAATATAGCCATAAGCCTATAACTTTTGAGGCTTCATCAAAAATGTTTATGAAATCGAGAAAGCGAAATAACTTTATATATTTTAAATTATTGATACCAGAAATTTATACTACAATAAATAAACTAATTGGTCCGTGTCGCATTCTAATCCTTTCTGTAGCAATATTTACGCTTTTATTGGATCAATAATAGTTTTTTGTATGCGACTAAAAGACTAACTGGAGCAACCGGTTTGTAATATCTGGATAGCTGTAAGTCCAATGGTTTTTAAACGGTGTTGTAACCTTAAATCGACCCTTATAATGATAGAAAACGATTACTTCGTACCTAGTTGCATATTCCGGCGTTTTCCAGCAATCACTCGTTTCAAATCTATGAGTTGCTGTTCTCCACTATTAGTGTTTTCTATAAGGTTTGTGGGAGCCCTTCTGATCCAGCAAAATTAAGGGTGTTACCTTAGCTTAATGGATATACGATAATCTTCTGTTAAAATTCGATGCCTTCGATTGAGGTTTTCTTCATATTTAAGTAATGAAGAAGAACTCCCCATAAAAACATATTTTTAGATACCTAGAGTACACCCGTTAAAATATGGCTATAAACATAATTAATCATAACCATAAATAGGAAGAAAAGTCTATTAAAATAAATATAAACTTTGTACTCGCATATCTATTTCATTTTATAAGAGATGAGGGATACTTTGGTGGATCTTCTCTCCCCAACTAGTATAAATCCAAACATGCCATTTTAAACTTTAATTACTGGATATTGTTAAAATACTTTTTTATTTTTGAATAATTTTTTTTATATTCTTTATATTTTGTAATTATTTCTAAAACTTCAGTAAATTATTTCAAAATTGAAGTGTAAATCTGATTTCACTTTTTTTATAGCAGAAGGAAGCATCGAAAGCCGGAGAGCGGAACTTTAATCTGCCAACCCTAATCTACTCTCATCTCATGTTTCTCCCACGGGAGCACTGGATTAAGTATAATTTCATGGGAGAGAAGAAGAAGTATGGACTGACTGACACCTAGTCTGTTGTAAATGTCTCAATCTTATCAGAACTCGAGAACTCGCACGTAAGTGCAGTAAAATTTTCCTACCTCCAAATGTGGTTTTCAGCATTTCACTTATACTTGAAAACCGAAGGCAACGACAGATTACGTGTTCAGAGTCTTTTATACACTCACCACCGACAATAATAACAAAATCTTGCTTCTAAAGCAACCACGGCCACTGAGTATTTGGGTCAGGTGGAAATCCTGGTCCCCATGTTGCCCATCTATCTACAAATATATGCGCGGAATCAGTGGGTGCATCGTCCTTTGCATGAAGTTTGTTATTGTTGCTGCCACATTGTAATTATTTTGATTCTCTCCTCTCTTTTTGCTGCTGGAGACGTCTCTGATAAGTTCTTTATTCGCAAGAAGTCCCCTTTCCTGGATGTCAATTGCCGACATACTGTCTAATGCTTCTGCATCGTCGTTTGATGGGGTTTGGAAGACAGTTATCACAGGTAATGCACTGCGTTAATTGATCTAGCATATGATTTTATGCCTAGCGTCAGTATGCATATTGGAGCCACACACAGTATGATTGAATTCGTTGCATTGGCTATTAAAAATCATCGGTTGGAACGCAAGCAGCCTTTATTTGCCATCTTTCCAGATTTCGTTTGCCTCAAATGTAGAATTTTCCAAGAGCTCCTTGAATTTCAGTGTTGAGTATACTACCTTGGTATAGGTACTTCAACTGTGATCACATTCTCACATTCTCATATGGCAAGCGATATCTTTTCTTCAATTTTCCTGGAGCTTATGAGCAAAACTTCTGTTTTCTGTTCACCTAGTTTTTATTTATTACGCAGTCTTTGCATTTGGTCCGGAGGTCATCCAGACGTTAAGCCACTACTAACACTTTGCGGTCAACCGCATATGCGATTGTTTTCACACTTTTTGATTGGCATCTTCTTAGCACCCCACGTACATCAGGTTCCAGCCTAAAGCCGAGCCTCGTGGTTTTATACTGGAGATAGTGTAACTCTGAGTGCCCTGGTCCGTGTCGAAAAACAATCTTCTATTATGAAACTGGTTCATTATAATATTTATCAGATAATGAGGAGCATGTATATCGTAGTTTTTATTTTGTTTTTTATAGCGTGCAATATTTTTTGCCCTCGTGTTGAGCATACACAGAGGTCGATATGACGAAGGTTCTTCGGATAGCTTTTTGGTTTTGGGAATAGAACCAAAGGCGGTACCTTCCACAAATGGCTTGAATTGACCAGCAATTAGAATATGCTAACATTATAGTTACGGATTACTATCTTAGCCTACCTCAACATCTAAAAGCTGAAATATCTTCAGCTATGATGTTATCTCCATCGTTGAAGTTTAAGAGAAAGAAATATATTTTTTCTTTAAGAAGCACCAGATATTAATATAACGTTAGTTAAAACTTGGAAAGCTTAAGCAAAAAAATAAATTAAGGCCCCAGCTTCAAAGACTCTTTTATTTTACACTTTTTCTCTATTTTCACTCCATTTTTTTTTCTCCCTAACCATGTAACATCCCGTTGTAGCAATCAATTCATCAAGACAAACACATAAAGCATACAAATATTACAAATAAATTTCCTTTAAGAGCGATCACAGTACCGATTTCGAAATATGGCAGCATTACATGTACACAGCATATTTATACACGCGTACGAGTCCGTACATATGTATATAAATAAAACGACAAATTGTTCAATAATTTTTCTTGCTTTCCGCCCATTTCACATATTTGGACGACAACACGGTGGCACAAGTCGCCCCCGCTGCCGCTGCCGCCGCGTGGAGCGTGGAAGAAGAGCATGTCGGTTTTAAGAAATTTATTATGCTTGCGATATGACAGCAGGCGATAACTCGCTGCTATGCTTTATTAATGTGTGTTTGAGTTTGTCAATGTGTGTGTGTGTGTGTGATTTTATGTGTACATCTTGTATGCCACATGCCACATGCCACGTGTTACTACATTTATTCACCCTTTCCAAGAGTATAAATGAAACAAACAAGCAAAAAAATATTAGTAAAAAAATTGGCAACAGAAAAAAATATGTGTCTATGAAAGAAAAAGCGCAGAGATAACGAGAACTAAGCGAAAAGAATCGATTTCCTGTTATTCACTATACTACACCACCACCCACTCAATGTTGTTCATCAAAAGTACAATGGCATCGCATGCAACCCACCACACCATTGACAGATGGTTACGAATGTAAAATATTGAAAATTTTACACATTTCGACATATACATACCACATGATGCTGTTGGTATTGTTGTTTCGTTTGTCGTATTTACGAGGAAACGGGTAAGACACTAACAATTTGAGCCTCAAAAGTGGTCTGAGGTGTATTTAAAACTGTGAAGTTTTTCTAGAAGTGACAGGAATTTTCTCATAAAAACATTTCTTGCATAAGTTTGCTTGTTTACTGCTTTTCGACAGACTCTTGGCTTTCGCATTGATATTTTGTGCAATGACAGTGCGTATGAGTAATATTGCCTCAGTTGTACTTCATATTAGTTTGGTTCGCTGAATTAATAACTGCTTGTTTTATATTGAAGTTCGGTTTTTAATTACGCTTTAAACGGAAAGAAAGCGCAATATGACATTTTTACCCATATGAGGCTTTCTGGGAAACCGCTTTTGTGTGAAACATGCTGATTTCATATATATTTTGAAGTATCTCCGTGTATATTTGCTTTCAAAGATCATAAATGCGGTCCATGCGGCTTTCGTTGGCCAAAACGTGCATGCACTTCGGTCGGCTGTCGCTGCGTATTTGGATTTTCAAGCGAATATTGCTCAAACAATAACACGATATGACATGTACACACAGTGGAAAACAACAAATCCATGCATATGTATATATAAATATGTATATACGGGTATACAGTCTGTTCGCCATAAACGATCGGCAAATTGAATTTTCTAACACAAACAATGCATTTGCTGCTGTCAGTGACAAAATGATTTTCGCCGAAAAAATAAAAGAATTGTGTATGCGAAGCAGCAATCAAAGTATGCACATGTGTATGTACGTATATAGATTTAAACACAAGAAAATCCTTTAACTCTGGTTGCACTGCAGCTATAATACCCTTCACAGATAAAAAAAAATATTTATACAAAAATTGGATTTTGAACGGCCATTTATTTGGAACTATATGTCATGGTGATCTGATCACAACAACATATTGTGAAACTGTAATGTTGCACTGGACAATAATTAATGCCAAATTTCGTGAAGATATCTTATTAAATAAAAAAGGTTTCCATACAAGAACATCGTTTGAAGCGATCAGTTATTTCCTCCTATCAAATGAGCAGATTTTTAGGCAAAAAAAGTTATGTGATAAATTTAAGCACAACTTTAAAGGAAAAAATGCATTTTTTTTTTTCGAAAAAAAATTCATAAATATTTTATTGTAAAATGAAAAATATTAAAATATTTGAAAAATCGCTCCAGCGTTACCTCGTAAATTTCAAAACCGGCGATGCAGTATTTTTGAAATTATGAAAAGAGTCGTCATAAAATTTAGACATAACATTCATGAGGTTTTACGCATTTATCTAACACAAAAAACAAAAACATTTGAAAAAAATAAAAACCTTCTTGCCTACTAAATCGTCTCAGCTTTTCCTGCCTATCGTTTGTACACAGAATTTATAGGTGAGTTCGTGTTGTGAAAATTTAATGAATTCCGATGAGGGAATAAAACTAGCATTGCACTTATTTTCGTGGATTTTGAGATCTTTGCAGAAACAAAACTACCAACCCATACGTTATATAGGGCTTTCCACTAAAAGTTACATATATATTTAATTATTATAATTTTACTTTTCAAAAACACACACATACTAATTGTTAAGAAAATTCAAATATTTTTTATTTAGTGTGAAGTACAATCGATACAATTATGTTCTGAATATCACATCATTGATTTGATATTCGCGATCGAATTCGTTGAACCCAATTTTCGCGTACCTTTTCTACTAAATCAAGTCGTATGTCATGAATTGCACTCTCAATATTGACTTCTAAAGCTTGCAGATAATCTGGTGAATTGCTAAAGACCAATGACATCAAATAACCTCACAAAAAGTTGTCTAATGGTGTTAAATCACAACTTCTTGGAGGTCACTCAATGTCACAATTTCTTGAAATAATCGAAACGGTATCCCCAGTTTAATTTCGAAAGAAGTACGAACCGCCGATTCCAGCAGACCGGAAAACCAGACAGAAAAATCTGTCAATTTAGGTGAATGTAATGGTTGTTAATGAATTATTTGTGTACTTTTTTTTTACTCCAGAATAAAAAATTTTGTTTAGCTACGGGACCACTCAATTAAGGGTGATCTACAACCTCAATTGAATTCAGCATAATGGAACTACATTACCAAAATTTAATTAATTTCTTTGATGCATTGTTACTGAGCTAAGCCACGTCGAAGTTTATAAATAATAAACGTGCAAAAAGGTTCGTGCTTTAATTTCATTTTTTTTTTTTTACTCAGATGAATATTTTAAGTTACTGTAAACACTATTAGGGGTTGCCTTTCAAAACGTGCTTAGCACTGTATTCCATTTCAAAAAAGTCTTTCATTCATATTTAGTTTACACAGAGTATTCTATCTGACCAATGCAAAGGTAAACGACAATTTCAGTACTCCTTTAAAGAAAGTTATACTTGCAAACAAATTTTGTGGTAAAAATATTAAATCGAAATTTTAAATCAAAATTTTTAACATTAAGCAAATTGAGAACTGCAACGCAACCGCATTGCACGAAAAGAAAAATATTCCAGAAAACTTAATTACCTGAAGCTTATAGTCTCACAAACCACGAGCATACAATTTATGGAGCAATTTAATTTCATAGTCAGGCAAATATGTACAAACATACACAGCAATGAGCAACGCACTGAATTTTTGCATTTCTCCTCTCTCCCATTCCATTCACACGCTGGTTGGCAATATTCGCTGAATATTTGAGTTGTGAAATAAAATTATTGAATGGCATATATTTTTATTATTTGTGAAAATCATATTTGCATACATTTTTTATAGGCCATCGCCGGTGAAATCGGAATGGACAATGTCCTGGACAATATCGCTAACTCACTGTTCAATGGACTGTTGCCAAACGATTGGCGCAAACTGGCGCCGGCCACATGCAAGCAACTCGGCAGCTGGATGGAGCATTTGCAGGTGAGCCTCGCACTCATAAGACTCCTCTGCACACACACACACCCTTACTCACATACGTACATATGTTTATCAGCAAGCGCTTTTCATTTATGCCTTACACATAAATGTATATACTTAATATTTATTTTATACTTTATTTATCCGCCTTTGCTTGAGGCAGCTGCAGGCGCTGAGACTAAACGGTGTTGTGCTGCTGATTGTTGCTGATAGACAGGTCAGCGGCGAACAAACTGCATACAACAGGGATCCACTGCAAGGGAGCCTGTATTTGTGTGCGTGTGTGTTGTTGTGTATGTTTATTTTGCTGTGCCGTGACCACTTCCGTTCGTTATTTTAACCGTTAACGCCGAAAACTGGCAACAGTCGCTCATTAATCATTAGTGTAATGGTAAATGGCTTTGCCATCAATATGCGGTCGGCCAAGCTCACCTATCAATCACAATCGCTCAGCACCGTTAAGTGGCTCAACGGCTTACGGATTCAAAACAACAAAGCACAGTCCAACGCTGTTCGTACCGATAGAGTTTATTAATAATTTCTTTACCTTCCGCTTCCATTTCTTTTCGTCTGCAGAATCGCTCTACACAGTTCAAGTACTGGGCCATGTCAGGTGAGCCGTTAGTGATTTGGTTGTCTGGTCTACACATACCGCAGAGCTATCTAACCGCATTAGTACAGGTGAGTAATGGTATGATGAAAGTCGACAAAAATGGCAATAATTTAGCTTAGGTTTTTGGTATGAGTTGAGCGGACAATGTGTTAATGAAAAAGGTGGAAAATTCGAAAAAAACATATAACGATGACTAATGCTTATTTAATATATTATATAATCAGCTAATCAGAGCGAAAATTGAAAATTTGAGAGTGATTTATAGCAGATGAATTTTTTTGTGTAATTTAAAGGAATTAAATTTGTATGTGCAGAGATTTTTATTTCAGTATAAAACAAGTTATGACCAGAAAGGCAAGCAAAGTTGGTATACATAATGTATATATATTGAAATACCTTACAATTGCCTATCTGAACTGTGTAAAAAATATATTGAGCTCATTGCTAAAGTACTCTTGTGGAACCATCAGAGGGAATCTAGTGACTGATGCTCAGAGCATACTGAAAATCTGGAGGGAATAGCAATTGGCGATTCCGATTCCCCAATCGATGACGATGGAGCAGACGTTCCATTGCCCGACCATGAAGAAGTGCGAATAGCACTTACCTGTCTGACCATCCACTCTGATAGGAGAAGGTGGAGAAGAACCTGGCGGCACTTGGAATCTAAAATAGGCCCCAAGCAGTGTAAAGCAAAATTGAATAGTCACTTACCAAATTTCAATCGTTTCATCTCAAATACTATACAACGTTTTTATTTCTTTTACCCTCATTTATTTTACAAAGTAAACTCTACAGAGGCAAACTTCCTGCCAATCTAATTTTTTTTTTTTTTTCAGAAATTTATTTAATTTTAAAAGTTTCATACATTTATTTAACAACAAGTTTACGTTATTTGCGTAATATTTCCGCATTTTATTCATTCTTTTTTTCACGACCACCACAGATGGCATGTCGCAAAAACGGTTGGCCGCTAGACAGATCCACTCTATATACCTGTGTCACCAGCTATCTGGATCCGGATGATGTCGAAGAGCGTCCGCCTACGGTAAGTATACCAGCAAAGTAAAAAAAAAAGCTTCACCTGTGAAGGGAAAACATTTTTTGAATAACTGTCGTACCAGCGAATATGTCGGTGAATGTTTGTAAGCGAAGCTCTGTGACCACAACATGCCAACCAACGCTGGTGAAAGCTTCACTGATTTGCATATCACCCGCACATATACGTATATACAGCGAAGCTCACTGTTACCTGAACGCCACTAATTTCGCAATTAAAAATTCTGTTTGCATTTCAAATTCGCTGACCCAACCGATCCAACACACACATATATACATAGACCATATATACCGCGCACTTTTATTTACTTCTCCACGAATTGACATTTATTTCGCTTTTTTCCGTCGCTTGGCTTTTTGAACCGCTTTGTGCTAAATGCCGGCGTCACCGCACTCACCAAAACTTCGATCGCTGAAACCACATTCGCATACGCCGACTGCTGCAATTACAACAATTCTGCGAATGTTCGCTTGTTTGCATAGGGCTGTTATATTCAAGGTCTCTTCCTGGAGGGTGCTCGTTGGGACATGGAAATTATGCAATTGGCACGTTCACATCCCAAAATTTTAGTCGAAGATTTGCCAATCTTGTCAGTGGTACCGATCGAAGTACATCGCCTGAAGCTACAGGTAAGTTTAGTCCATGATCTTTAAGATCTATAGCGGATGACTAACTAAATGTTATCTTACATTGGAAAACACCACTCATATCACTTTTCAGTAACACAAATCATAAGACAATCACTTAAATTTTTGTTTTACACCGATATCTCTACAACAATCGTACTATTTATTGCCCTTATTTAATAATTTCTTTTTTTTTTTTTTTTTAATTCACCTACTTTACTCTATTTCTTTATTTTAAAATTTCTATATGTATTTTTTCTTCTTAATACATACAGAATACATTCCGTTCTCCGGTATACACAACATCGTTACGCCGGAATGCCATGGGGGTTGGACTCGTTTTCGAAGCTGATCTAGCCACCACAGAGGATATCAGCCACTGGGTACTTCAAGGCGTTTGCCTCACACTCAATCGAGACTGAAGATTATTACTGTTATTTTGTTTGTTGTAAACCTTATTATTTATGGAATTTACAAATTATTCATATATGATTTACTTGATGTTTTCCAAGCTATTTATTACTCTCTTCTTCTGTTAAATAAACACATGTGAGACTGATTTTACATGGAAATGAACTTCAGTATTAAAAAAATTATGTTGTTTTGAAGTAAGATATTAACCCAAAAAGGTTAAAACGTGTTTTTATACGTAATATAGCCCATGTAACTTAAACTTAAACTTAAACTTAAACATAAACTTAAACTTAAACTTTAACTTTAACTTTAACTTTAACTTCAACTTCAACTTTAACTTTAACTTTAACTTCAACTTTAACTTTAACTTTAACTTCAACTTTAACTTTAACTTTAACTTTAACTTTAACTTTAACTTTAACTTTAACTTTAACTTTAACTTTAACTTTAA